>NC_056739.1:1124304901-1124467401 GCF_019279795.1 Protopterus annectens
TATGGAATTTAGGAAAGAAGCTATGTTCAGGCATAGTTGTACTTTGTAGAAAATCAGTGAAAATATTGAACATAAAAATGGCAATGATGGGAAGATTAACTATTGCAGATATCTGATGCATAATCAGGTATGTAGAATTATTGCAGTGTATGCTTAAGTTATAAATAAAGGGACATTTTATTTCATAAAATTTTGGATTATATAGTAATTAATATGAATATAATAGTAATATGAGATTTTAATTGTGATTTGAGAGGAGAAAAGAAGAAGAAATGAAATGATGTTAGGAAAACCTTTGAAGTTATAAAACGTGGCAATTTAAAGATCGTAAATAATAATTTGGGGATATATAGTTGAGGTATATACAAAACGGAAATTGATTATTTTATTATATCACAAGGTTTAAATAGAGCTAAGGGAGAGACACTTGTAACAGGGTTGGCTTTTCAGATCACTTTCTCATTTGAATAAAAATACAAGAAAATAAGAAGTATATTAAAGACATAAAAAGAATAAATTAGAAATTACAGAATGAAAATGACAAAAAAATTAGAATGTGTTTATGAAAATGTCATATTTCCACTACAGTGTGTTATAAAAACTGGTCTGAGGCATCTATATCAGAAGGTCGAATATGAAAAATAGTGAAAGCTCTTCTATCGAACTTAAAAATGCGAAACCTTAAAATGTAGAAGGAACAGATCAGCAATTTTTTCCCAGAGAAAAAAAATTCGCTGATACAAAAAAAAAAAATGTACAGGCAAAATAAAGTGGAGGCTTTGCCCCCCACACCCCCTAACTTTAACATACCAACTCTGAGATAGCACTACAGTGAAGAAAACAGCAAAGTCCAGAGAACAGCCCATTGATTTTCCTGGGAAAAAAAATTGATGTTCCATGCCTTTGACATATTCAGGTTTCGAATTTTAAAGTTCGATATAAGTGCGTTCGCTAATTTAAGTGTTCACTCTTCTGATAGGAACCCGGTCTGAGTGGTACCTAGCTTTGAAAGAAAAATATAAGAAATGTTTTTTAGAATGTATTTCAGGTGTATAGAATGGATGTCAGGTGTAAGAAAAGCTGAGAAAATAAATTATAAAACAGTGTGTGTGGATGCTTTTAAGCATCTGGAAAGGAACAGTAAGGTATATTATATGATAGAACAGAAAATCTATGAGGAAAATCAAGAGACGATCAAAGAACTATTACTTAAGCAAAGCTATTTTTACAAGATAAAAATGAAGAGGTATCAGCTTACTTGAGTAGCATAGTTAAAGAAAATACCAGTATTATGAGAATTAAAAGATGACAGAGGAGAGTTAAGATCTCAGGAACAAATTATGAATATCATAAAAATTATGTAAAGAAATTGTTTCAAGATAGGAAAAAAGTAAAAAAAAAAGAATGGCATGTTAAAAAATTGACAGAACAAGAAAATAAGGAATTGGAAAATGAGATTTCTTTTTTTTTAATTAAATAAGGCGCTTAACCATGTTAATTTACAGTAGATTTCGGGATCAGATGAAATAGGATACCAATGGTATAAGAATCTCACAGACTGTCTGAAAAATACTTCTTAAAAGTTATGGATGAGTGGTTAAATGAATTTATGTATAATGTTTTATGTAGTGGTACACTTAAATTTGTATGGAAAAGGAGAGAAAAATAAAATTAAAAATTGGTGACCTATAGTATTGAAAAATGCAGATTATAAGATTTTAATGAAAACAATTCAGAAGAGAATGGAAAGTAAAATGAAAAGTATTATGGAAGATAGCATATATAGCTTAAAGGGAAAAGGATGTCAGGAATTATTATTGATAGTAAGGGAAATTGTAGATAACACTATAAACAGGACTGATGAGAGCAAGATCATGATAGGAGATTTAAATAAAGCTTTTAATACAGTCCAAGATCAACTTCTGTGGACAATTATGAAACAGTATAACATCAGAAAGAAAATTAAGAATGTACATTGCTCTGCATATAATAAAAATAAAGTAAGAATTTTAGTGAATGGATGGTTAAGCAATGAGATAGATATATATAATGGCATATATCAAGGATGTCCTATGAGTAGTATATTATTTGCATTAATTATGAATGTATTAGTCAGAGATGTACATTTGCAGAAGAGAGATGCTACTTATAATATTATTAAGGGTATAAAAATTCTCAAGTTTACTTACGCAGCTGGTATTATATTAATTGCGAAAAACAAAGTCTTGATGAAAGAAGTTATATGTTATATACATCAAGCGTTTAAGCATAATAGGCATGACCTTAAAGAAAAAAAGTAAAGGATTGTGTGATATAGTTAAAAATAGGAGTAGTATGTTTCTCAATGGAAGAAATCTCTGTGTTAGAAATAAGATTTGAATGTAAAAATGTGAGGAGCAAAAGAGTAGAATATTAGATGAAATAAAGGAGATTTGTTGTTTTTGGAAAACATACAAGCTATAATTTAATAAAAAGGTTTATTTGATTAATTCAGTTATACTGGGAAATACTGTATATTTAGTTAATGTCTATATGCTGCCAATAATCTATGAAAAAGAAATATTGTCAGGTATTTTTTTTCTTTTATATGGGCTCAAGGATGAATCTAGTGAAGAGAGGAGTCTTATACATGGATAAGGTGGATAGGAGTTTAGGACTACTAAACCCAACTGTTTATGCTGCTTCTTTGAATTTGTATAAAGTTTTGTTTTGGATAAATGATACAAATGAAAAGTTGATAGTTCTTCTTCTTCTCCTTCTTTCGGCTTTTCCCGGTTAGGGGTCGCCACAGCAAATCACCTGTCTGCTCATGATTAGCAGTAGAGTTTTACGGTGTTGAGTTGCCAGCCCAGTGCCCAACCTTCCATGGAAGGCACACACATGCACACACTCACTCCTAGGGCCAATTTAGAGTGTACAATCCACCTACAGCATGTCTTTGGGATGTGGGAGGAAACCGGAGCACCCAGAGGAAACCCATGCGACCACAGGGAGGACATGCAGACTCCGCACGGAAGGCACCCCAGCCGAGGATCAAACTGGAGAACCACTTGTTGTGAGGCGACAACGCTAACTGCTGCACCACCATGGCCGCCAAATGAAAAGTTGGTAGTAAATTTACTAAAGTCCAAATATAAGCAGCATTGGGATATGTTAAAATATCTAAACAGGAAGAGTATGTTTAAATGAAACAATGAGATATTATCAAGAAAAATATATTTTATGGAAAATAAAAATTGATGAAATAGAAAATGAGAGGAAAGTGTGGTATAAAAATGTCATGATACAATATTATTATGTTAATCCTTGGACTGAGCTAACAAATGAAAAAGTTAAAGCTATAAGAGTACTAAAAGCATGGCACAATAAACAAGTAGACTGTCAAGATTTTTTATGGAGATTAACGGTTACTAAATTACCAGTAAAGAGAAATATGCCATGTAAAAAAAATCAGTGAAAGCGTTTATATGCATTGTGGTACAGAAGAAACTACAGAATATGTTTTCTTACAATGTATAACACTTGAAACATTGTGGGAAAAATTGTGTAAAGACTTTTTTTGATAATATAAAGGAGGTAAAAAATATAAATATGGATATTACAGATATAGAAATTAGGAATGCGTCAGTAAAATAGATAAAAGTTTATTTTATATTGTGTGGACTATTTGTAATGAAAGGCTAAATGAAATCATGTTTACTGGCAAATGGAGACTAGCAGTAATTTTATGAAAAATTAGATGGTGGTTGTGGAAAAAGGAGTGGGGTTCAAATAAGACAATTAACATTTGACACAATAATGAATAGTAAGATATCTGAGATTGTATGGCAATAACGGAAAAGAATGGAAATTTGTATACTGTATAAACGTGTAAATTTGGAAAGGTGTAAGTTTTTAGTATTGTACATAAAGATTTTTTTTTAAATAAATCCTTACTCTTTACATTATTATGCATGTTATACTCCCTTCCTAGTGTGAAGGCAGCTGGGAGGAGCAGCGAGATGGATGAAGGAACTGTTCTTGTGGATAGTGGTGGTGTGAAGGTAAAACATAGCATTGTGGAAAGTGGAAAGATTAGTGCTGGAACAGAGAGTGGACTTTGTTTTGTTGTTAATCACAATGATGGATTTACAAATAACCAGTGTCTGCTGACTGATGTACCAGAGTGCTCAGGAAAAGCAATTATAATTATGGAAGTTGATTCCAGTGGTTTGGAGGACAATAAACTGTTAATATACTGGAAAAAGAGGAATCAAATGAAGGATTTAAAATATTGTGGGCTAAATGGTAGAAAAGGTGTTCAGAAAGGAGAAGGACTCTGATGCATATCACCCTATCACTGGTGTTACTGAAAAAAGATGGGAAGAAGAAATCTTATGCAGGTATGTTTAAAGCTACTCAAAAAGAAAATTATACTAATTTTTGTGAAAAGAAAAAAAGACCTACAGTTGTGATAAAAATAAAAGACTGTGTGGATATTTTGTGTGGGATAACATTGTTGCGCCTATGGGCTTTATTGTAAAGGATTGTAAAAGATCCTTTATACATTTAGGGGATGAAAAATTCTGTTATGTCACATTAGAATTAGAAATTTTAATTGAAACGTGTTTGGAAATATGTGACAAAAAGATATTTTCCCATGGAAAGAATATTTTTTTGTTTGTTTAGGTACAAAATCGAAAAGATTTTTTTACAATTAAAAAATGACAATATTGAAAAAGACAGTGTAAAAGTATGTTTGCAAACGTTGTGTGAAAAGTAGGTGAGATTAATAAGATCAAGGCTGATAGAAATGTGAGGGATGGTGAATGGAAATGGATGTTATCTTGAAAATGGACAGGGAAACATTAAGATATGGAGGACAGATGGAAACTTGCTTTTTTGGTAGTAAAGAACATGTTATTAATAAATGTAAAAATGTGATGTAATCAATGTGGGAAAAAATACATTGCATAAGCAAATGTATGAAACAATGTAGAATTTCAGGACATCTTTGGTTTGAGTGTAAAGAAAGGGAAATAACTGAAACAGATGTGCAAATAGAAGATAAACTATAAGATGATAAAGCCAGTATAAGTCAGGAAAATAGAATCCAGAAAGATATGGTGAATGAACAGCAGGAAGGTAATTAGTTGGGTTATGATGACCAGAAGGGAGAAGTTTTAGAAGACTGTGTGGCATGTGATGAATTATCTGAAAGCTATAAATCAGAGGTCATAGAAGAAAAATGTAATGTTTTGAGAAAGGAAAGAAAGGGTTCTATTGGTGAGAGGCTAAAAGTTAGAAAATAAAATAAAAAAAAATTGCAAAAGTTTAAAAAAAGGGAAGTGGTAATGTAAAGTTAATTTGAATTAATGTGAATAATTTAACCAATAGAAATAGAAGAATTGCAGTTATTAAATTCTCTATAAAGGTGAAGGCAGATATTTCTGGTTTACAAGATGTTAGATCTATCCTGAAATAAATAAAAAAAACAGATATAGAAAGGTTAGTTTGGAATTCATGTGCTAAAAAGTGTTTGGGGGTAGTTTTTTATTTAGAGACTATATTAAAGTTTTGAATACTTCTGGTGTAAGACCAGGTAGGTTCTTTGCTACTGATATTAGATAGGGACCCAGTACATTTAGATGTATAGGCCTTTATGCCTATACAGATAATAAAGTTAGAAAGAGGCTATTTGAGGATATTATGCCTTACGTTTCAGTTGGTATGACCATCATTATAACTGGAGATAGGGTCTGAATGGAAAGATGATGAAATCAGCAAGAAATGGAGAGCAGTATTGCTGGAACATAAGCCCTGGTGTGTACCTTCAAGTGGAGGACCCTGCTTTCACAAAATCTTAACAAGATGACACTGATATATAAGCTGTATCTTATATAGCATATACCATGACGATAGGTTAAAAAAATAAAAAAGACAGCTGGGTGCACAAGTCCCAGGATAAAAAAAGTGCCCAAACCTGGTGTGCCCATTGGTGCCAGTACTGGAAAAAATGGCAGTGTAGAATCCTCAAGATGCATAAACTTTCTTACAATGGGGTTAGGCCAGTGTCAGGGGGTGGATAACCCCCTGTTGTAGAAGGAAGTAGTAGTCTACAAAAAACATAAAAACTGACAGGCCATAAAAGAGCTATAAAGATGATAGAGTGGAATATTGAGGATACGGAAGAAGGTATACATTGTTACTGTTATGCAAGAAGCCCAGAATTTCCAGATATAAAATATTAAAAAAAGATTAAGAGAGAAATTAGATGAAAGAAAACATACTTGCACAAGAAAAACTGTCAAAAGCTTCAGATGCAAATTTGTGTTCATTAATACAACAGATTAATGAAAAGTATTACATAGACAAAAGCCAAACTGATCAATACTGAAAAAGTAGCTCCAAAGATATTTGAAGAAAAATACAGGCAAAGACACCCAGATATAGAAAATTTCACAATACAGAAAATAAGAACACAAAAAGGGAACACAGAACAGAAGATTAGTAAGATATATGTTAAACAAATAGAAACTGAAGTTATGGACTACCTGCAAAGTGAAAGACTTAGTGTAAAAGGTCTAACACAGGTTATGTCACAGCATGATGAAACAATGAGTACTCAAATTAAGGAGAAACAGGTGGAACAGGAGATATATGAAGAAAAAAGGATATGTGAAAGAAAGGCACATAGATATGCACATTTTCACAATACAAAAAATAAGAAAACAAATGGGGAAGTAGAAAAGACAATTAATAATGGAGAAGTTAAAGAAATGGAAAATGAAGTTATGGATTACCTGCAAAATGAAGGATTTGGTGCTGAAAATCCAATTCAAGGTAATGTTACAGCATGATGGAACAACGAATCCCCAAACTAAGGAGAAACAGGGGGAACAGGAAGTATCTAATTACTTGCCACCTGATGATGCTCTGGAGCCTTCTGTAGGAAATTAGTACAAAAGTTCAATTGGAGTTGCGCAGCAAGGGAAGGAGCTGAAAAAAGTGGCAAGTCTAATGCAGTTGCAAGTAATATTGTGGAATGATGGGCAAATGAGTTCCCGTATGAAGGAGCAAAAGATGATGCAGGATGTAACTGAGGAGGATGTGTCACAGGAAGATTTTCTAGAACTTTCTGTGGAATGCCTGCAAGAAATAGAGCACAGAATGCGCTCTCACTTTAGAAGAAAATGATCTGAGGGAAGTGTTGCATGATTTAAAAGAGATGGAGAGATGTATTAAGTCTGACGAAATAAATCGATTACAGAAAGTAAATAAGAACCAAAATGTTAGAATTCTGACAAAATAGGAAGAAATAAAATGCCATTATGGAAGCATTGAATACAGAAAACTATAAAGCAATTAAGACAAGACGTGTCACTGTTAGAAGAATATAGAAGAGGGAACCGATGTGATAAAACCATTGCCCAGTATCAGAACAGACCAGGATCTATCATACATTATTGCAAATAATAAACTAAAGATATCAGCACAGGAAGAAAAACTAATAACCCCAAAAAACTTTATAGATAACTGGGAAACAAAGCAAACAAAATAGACATGTTTTGGAGAAATATTTTTGAAGACCCTGTAGAACATAATAAAGATGCTGAATGGATAGAAAACTTAAACAGTAAGAAGTTCAAATGTACAGGATATGAAATGGGAGGAACTAATGGCCAGAGAAATTAAAACAAAATTAAGAAAAGCTCCTAAATGGAAAACCACAGGCCCAAATCCAGTACCTAACTTCTGGATAAAATATCACCATCTTTACACAGAAATGTACCCCCTGACTAAAAAAGTACAGTTGTGTAAAATCTTACCATAACAGTAGATTTCCTTCCCTTCACTGCTGCAGTATTCCTAACTCTAGGGATCCCTTGCCAAGGGTAGCCCGGCATTTGGCCTTTATACCAAAGTCTTAGGTTTACTAGTACTTTGTACATCACTTGTATGCTCCCTGTTCACAATGTAGGGCATAAAGATGATACATGGATGTACCTACCTCAGAAGTGAAAAGCCCCAGGAGGAACAACAGTCCAAGGAGTAAAGGTGGAATATGTGTATCCAGAAGGAAAAAAAAGAAAAAAGAGTAAAGAAAAGTGGGAGGAGGGAACAGCGAAGGGAAGGACATCTACTGATATAGTAAGATTTCACACAACTGTACTATCTCCTTCCATATCACTGTTGCAGTATTCCTTACTTTAGGGAGAGCTAATTCAGAAATTCTCACTTAACCCCTGTGGAGGGTTAAGCCTGAAAGAAGATGAGGACCACCTCAGGGCAGTCGTATGTTAGAAGTCTTGTGAACAGAGTCTCGTGACAGCTTCAGTGTATCAGGCTTTCGCTGCTCCATCCAGGCTCAAGAGGAATCTTGGGAGGAGGCAGGTCTGGCAGAGTCCTCAAGAAAGCCATGCAGGATAGCCTTGGTAAACCTGACTTTAGCTCTGAAAACCACATCTAGTTTGTAATGTTTAGCAAAATTATGCAGAGAAGTTCAAGTCATTTTGAAAAAAGCACCAGAAGAATCCACAGCCCTGGTAGAATGAGCCTTTACAGAAGTAGAAAGGCTTTTCTCATGAAAAGAGTAACAAAATGTCAGTACATATGACAATGAGCAGGTTGTCAGCATGCATACCTCATCTCCTACTCCAGCCAAACACACATTACACATACCTACATATGCAGAGGTCCTCACCAGCAACATACCTAAACACCAGAGTCCTCCCAAACACAAACACAAGCAAGCTACACATAATACTTCCTCTGCAGAACACAATGCATATAATAGCTCATGCACCACTGCCTCACCTGTGAGGCCCTTATGGCAAAACACAAAACCAAGCATATTAATCATAGGTGACTCCACAAAGATGTCCCTGTCACCAGGCTGGATAAGGAAAAGGTCATGATCAGCTGTCTGTCAGGTGCTAGGATCTGCCATATCACACATGCACTCAAGTCTCTCAACAACAGGTACTGTTATGACTCCGTCATAGTCCATGTTGGTGTGACTGACTTGAGATGTACCTATCTGGACTATGTAAAGAGAGACATGACTGAGTTCTCGGATTATGTGTCTCAGGCAGGTATGTCCCTAGTCTTTTGCAGCATTTTACCTTCACCTATGATAATGCCTCACTACAAACAGAAAATGACTGAATTCAATAATTGACTTAGTTTCTGGTGTCATTCTAAGGGGATCCAGTATCTGTCTGCCTGGGATGACATGACTGACAGACCTTGATGCTTTGGAGAGATGGTCTTCATCTTTCACCCCTGGGATTTCGGCCACTGGCTAAGGCTGTTGCTACCCCCATATTGTCTTTTTTAGGCAGTGTCTCAAGGACAAAATTCTCTATGCAAAAACTCCATATAAAAACAACCTCAAGGTTATGCTGATAAATGCTAGCAGTCTTAACATGAAACTGCACTCACTGGAAGCAGTCCTCACCTTGGAAGACTTAGATATTTGTGCAGTCACGGAGACCTGGTTTAAGGATGTGGAGAGCACACCAGCCATACTGGGTTACACCTCCTTCCACATGTTCAGACCACAAACTGAAGGTGTGAAAACTACAGGAGGCAGTGTATCAATATTCATTAAAAATAAATACACCTCCAGATTGGTTAAACGGTGTGATACCCTGAAGCTACTTCAGGTGAAATTAACTGTTGGTAAGACACCTATTCAAGTCATTGCCAGATACAGGAACTCCTCCATGAATCAGGACACCCACTCTGCCTATTTGGATCTACTTGAGTCTATTAATATACATCTGAACACCATGGTTTTGGGTGACTAATTACCCATCCATTGACTGGGTAAATTACTCATGCTCAAACTCACTTGCTCAAAGGTTCCTCAGCTTTGTTAACTCTAATGGCCTGGACCAGATGGTTGACACTCCCACAAGGGGTGCCAACATCCTGGATCTGGTGCTTACCAATATGGGGGACCACTGTAGTACCCCCACTGTGAGGTCTTCATGGTGAGATATGACTAAATATCAGTCTCATTTGAAGTAACTTTCACACATGACCCTCCCACCCCAGCAGCAACTAAACTAAAAAAACTTCTTCAAAGCTGATTAAAACCTCTTACAGCATGATATAAATAGCCTCACTGCACCTCCCCCATCAGATGGAACTGGCAACTATGCCAAGTTCTACACTACTGGTTTATGCAAACACCTGTATAACTGCATTGTCTCAGCTGTACCTAACAGGACCAAAACAAGCTCCTCAAGGAAGAGCAAACCTGCCTGGTAGACAACTCCCATTAACAGGCTTTACAATAAGAGAAGGAAATTGCTGTCTAAGAGTAAGAGGGAGTGAGCCCTAAACTGGAAACACTCCCTCCTCAGTTTAAAGAAGCAAATAAGACTTATTGTGAAGTCCTCCAAAGCAAACTATGAATCCATATTAGTTTCCTCATCTAAGGACAACTATACAGCATTCTTTAGTTACAATCGTAATTGAAAAGGAAAGGCCCAGATTTGTGCCAAACTGGTAGTTAATGGTACCACATATACTGAGCCTGTGGACATAGCTAACCTGTTAGCTGACAGGTTCTGTGAAAACTTTACTCCCTTGTCTCTGCAACACGTACCCCTTGACATCCCAACTATCTGTCCCCTATCTTGTATCTCTGAAGAGCAGTCATAAACCTCCCTATTTAAGGCAAAAAACACAGCATCTATGGGACCTGATACCATCCCAGGCTGGGTCCTACATGGGCTCCAACAAGAATTAGCAATGCCATTGGGTACTCTTTTCAATCACAGTCTAAGCACCGGCTTCATCCCAGCTGAATGGAATATGGCCACCGTTATTCCCTTGCACAAAGGTGGTGCTTCCACTAATCCCAGGATCTATAGACCTATTAGCCTGACTAGTCTTATCTGCAAGGCCACGGATCAGATCATCATGGACCTTGTCAACAAAGATATAGGTAATCTCCAAACACTTGACCCTACTCAGTATGGATTTGTCAAAGGGAGATCATATCTGTTAAACCTGGTGGACTTCTTTGAGGCAGTCACCAAGACCCTGGATGAGGGGAAATCTGTGCATACAGCCTACCTAGTCTTAGCCAAAGCTTTTGACACTATCTCTCACTCATGCATCATTGACATACTCACCCAGCTAGGTATCAACCCTTATATGATTAGATGACTCACTAACTGGCTCACTTATAGAGGACATACAGTCAAAATAGGGGAATCTACCTCCAACAGGAGACCTGTAACCAGTGATATTCCACAGGGATCAGTCCTGGGACCTCTACTGTTTGAAATCTATTTCTCTGAAGTACAAGCAAAAACTAAAGGTCTGTGGCTGACAAAGTTTGCTGATGACTGCAAACTGGGAACGGTCATAGAATCTCCAAATGATGCCAACATCCTACAAGAGGGTCTTAGACAAACAAATGACTGATGCCAAAGTCATGGCCTTAAACACAATGCAAAAAAAGTATTATAATCCCTTTTGGTAAGAGTGATGTTCCTGCTAACTACCACATCATCAGCAACACCCTAAGTAAACACTCACTGGTGAGAGACATGGGCACACAGGTTGACAGCAACCTTACCTTTGATCACCATGTCTCCACAGTAGTAAGAAGGGCATTCTATATTGCTCATCTGATAAGCAAGTGCATTACCTCCAGAAAAAAAGAAGTTATAACCTCCCTGTACTCTTCCCTCAACAGGCCAATAATTGAGTACAATGCCCCTTTTGGTGTGTACCTTTCCAAGCACCTGCAGCAATTGGAGAGACCACGAAGGTTCCTCAGAAGGAAAATTCAAGGTCTTCAGCATCTCTCCCATGTGGATCATCTGAAATCACTGTCACTTTATTCTATTTCATAGAGACTGCTCCAAGTCAATCTAATCTCCGACCCTGCTTTACTGGAAATCCTGCCTACCCGAAAGTCAAATGATACAAGGGTTACTTGCTCTAAATACCTTAACTTGGTATGTGACATTAATAGAACCTGCTGAAGGGACAGATGTGTCTCCCAGACATTATTACACCTTTTGAACAGACTCCCACTTCATGTCAAACAGAGCACCTTATTGAACCTCTTCAAATGCAATGTGGATGTTTGGATGGGTAACCAAAAATTCACCCCGGGGGTTTCAGCTGTGTCCCTCTTGGACGAGTGCAATAGGTGCTGATTGTGGAAATAAGGGTAGAACTTAGCTAGGCTTGTATGGGCTCTAGGGCCATTAGCCTAGTAACTTCTTATGATGCCAAGATCCTATGAAAAAGAAATGGCCTTAGAGATCCAAAAATAAATTGTTTGTTTAAAAATAGCCAAACCTAGACACCTAGGAGGAAAAGAAACAAAAAAGTTGCTTAGACTTATGAATGACTTTAGTTATATCACAGTTATATCTGAGTTATCTAGTCAAATCCAAAGTGTGAAGAACCATCTCACTAGAAGACTGCAGAGAAGGGAAAAACTGGGCAAATGAATAGCCTGATTAAGAGACAACTCATTAACAAATCTGGGCATAAAAGAAGGTTTAGTACAAAGAGATAGCCTGCCCCTATGAAATACCAAAAAAAGAGGGACAGCCATAAGGGTCTGAAGCTCAGATACCCTTCTAGCTGAAGTAAGGGGAAAAAGAAGAACAGTCTTCCAAATACAGTGCTGTAAGGAAGCTGAAGCTGCAGGCTCAAAAGAAGCCTAAGTTAATTTTTCAAGAACAATATTAAGGTCTCAGGAAGGAGGAATAGGCTTCCTGGGAGATCTAATACGAAGGATGCCTTTAAGAAATTGCTTGACCTCAAGTCTAAAAGCCAAATTAGGAGTCAAAGGCAGACAGGCAGAAATTTGAAAGTTGTGCTTTAAATAAAGAGTGCACCAAAACAGTATGGAGCAATTCACACAAATAAGAGAAAACCAAAGGAACTTCCACAGAAGGTGGATCCAGGTTACTAGCAAGACACCAAACAGAAAATCTCTTCCAGTTGGACAAATACTATTTCCTGGTAGAGGGTTTTCTGGCCTCCTGCAGAACCTGCAGCACATCCTCATGAAAAAAGGTGCCTAAAAGGGATCAAAACCCTATCACTCACAGTGTCAGATGAAGAGTGGACAAGTGAGAATGGATGAGAGGCCCCTTGTCTTATGGGAGTAGGTCCACCCAGTGAGGTAACTTGTGTTGATTGCCCTTGACTATATGCAGATGAAGAGGGAGCCAGTGGTGTTTGGGCCAAAAGGGAGTCACCAACAAGGTTTTGGGAGAGTCTTGATCTATCTTGAACAGGACCTTTGGTATGAGTGGAAGGGGAGGGAAGGCATAAAGAAACATCCCCTTCCAAGAAAAAGAGTGGGTGACCATCTTCCAAGCCAGGGGACATGGGACTGTTACAAAAGACAGCAAGCTGTCTGTTCACTGGGTAGGTAAAAAGATCTACCTGAGGAGTGCACCACTGGTGGATAATGTCTAGAAACACATCTCTGCGTAGCATCCATTGGTGAGTCTGTGTTATACACCTGCTCAGACAGTCTGCCATACCATTCTGTTCTGAAGGAATATAAACAGCCTGAAGAGTTAACTGACACTGGACAGTTACATCCCAAACCTGAAGAGCTAGTCTACACGTGAGATAAGACAATGTTCCCCCTTGCTTGCTGATGCACCATATCACTGTGGTATTGACTGTAAAGATTTTGAAAGGCCCTGGAAGGAACAGAGTAAGGAATGTCTGAAGAGCAAAGAGGAGAGCTCTCATCTCTTTGATGTTGATATGGTTTGCCCTCTGACGGAGGGACCAGAGGCTCTGAACCATTACAAGGCTGAAGGAAGCCCCCTGCCCCATGTCTGAGGTATCAAAAACGAGTTCCTGAGAGCAGACAGGGCTGAAGAGGAAGCCCTGGGTTGAGAGACAGTTGATAACTCCACCACTGAAGCTTTAACTTGCGGCATGGAAGAATTGGAAAGTCAAAAGGATGGAATGTGGAAGTTAAACTGACTTTATAGCTTTCTCATATGAGGCCTGGCCAAAGGAAGCATAGGAATGGAGGAGGCCATGTCCTCCAGAGCCCTTAGATACTCCCTGGCTGTAACTGAGACCAGAGGAAGAAGGGACTGAAAAAAAGGTAATCAGAGTCAAAGTCATGGGAGGTGGTAGGGATGCCAGTATAGGAATAGTCTGGAGCCTATACCTGAGAAAAACATGATCCTGAGAAGGAGTCAGGAGGATTTTTTAAAATTTACCATAAACCCTAAGCTTTGCAAGAGGCAAATAGTGTAGTGGAGGTGCTGAAGCAGGCTCTCTGAAGAGGAAGCCTGAATGAGCAGGTCATCCAGGTAAGGAAAGATTTGTATCCCCCTTATCCTGTGAAAAGCAATCACAGGAGTGAGGCATTTGCTGAAGACCCCTGGGGCAGTAAAGAGGCCAAAAGGCAAAGCAGATAACTGAAAATACAAGGAAGAAACAGAAAAACTCAAACATTTCCTGAAATGAGGATGAACAGGAATATGTAGGTAGGCATCCTTGAGATCCAGAGAGACTAGGAAAGCCTGCAGTAGAAGAAGAGGAAGCAGGGTATGAATGGACAGCATTTGAAAGGAAGGAACCTTTAAAAAGGTGTTGAGCTGAGAAAGATACATAATGGCTCTCCAGAAGCCGTCTTTCCTGGGAACTAGAAGCATTCTGGAATAAAACCCCTTCCCATTTTGAGGAGCAGAAACTGGTTAGATGGTGCCTTTAGACAAAAGCCCCTGAAGTACATCTAGAAAAAAAGGGCAGCTGTTCCTGAGAAGTCTGAAGAATGCCCAAAAAGGAAGAAGGGATTTCCATACCAGGTAATACCCCTGACAAATGATGGACAGAACCCAAGAATCCTGAATAATCCTTAACCAATTGGGATGATACAGGGAAAGACAAAGAGATAAAAGAACTTGACCTCTCAACTGTTCAGACTTTCACAGAATGTCCATATTTTTGGCTCATATATTTGGTCTGCTCCTCATAAAATTTGTGGTTTTCTGGCAAATCACTGGGATGATCTGAGGACTGAAGTCACTAAATAATGAGATATATTTGAGTTTCAGACTTCAAATCCTTCAGAAAACGTATGTAAAAATAAACCCTGTTACTCTAGCAACTTTCTAAGTTTATAAGATCAGTATATAAAATATGTCCCTATTGTTTGGCCTCTGACCGTCCATTTTGTCAGGCTTTGTTCAGATTTCTTGAACTAAGAAGTTGAGAGGTACGAGGGAGGGAGGAAGGTAGTTAAACAGAACCTGGCTTGTCTGGAAACAGGAAGATCCTGAGTTGTAGGAGTCTGAGTAGACTTAGCAGGATGAGCCTTTCTAGTGCCCTTTTTAACTTTAGAAGGAGAGCAATTCTGTATATGTACAAAGACAGGCCTGGAAGGATAATTCTTCTGAAATTTGGGAACAGGGGAAACAAAAATATGTTTCAATTCCTGCAAGGCCTTGCCCTTCTCTTGCAAAGATTTAAAAAGCTCAGCAGTAACAGAACCAAAGCAATTTTTATTGTGAAGAGGAGCATCCATCAATTTAGCCTTAATATCATCAGGCAAAGGCTGGTGGCGAAGCCAAGAGTAATGTCTTAACACAGAACTAAAGGCAGCAGCTCTAGAAGAAGCATCAGCTGTATTATAACTACATTTACTTGAATGATAGGCCACTTGAGAAGAGGATCCCAACAATAAGATGGCAGAAGCATTCCCTTCAGAGTCAAGAAGTTCAGAAATAACCTGAAAGGACTGGGAACGAAGAGCTAAAACATACCTGTTCATATGGGTCTGGTAATTAATAGCCCAAAAGGCAAAGTTAGCAGCAGTGCACATCTTTTTGCCTATCCTTTCCATGGCCCTACTGTCCTTGTCAGAAGAAAGTAATTTTGTGGAACTTAACAGTTTGGAAGTTTTGTTTGAAGAAACAGAAACACTGGAGGAGTCAGCAGAAGGACATTTGTAAAGAAACTTACAATCAACAGGCACTTTATAAAACCCATCAGGTTTTTTAAGAGCTGGGGCTGGGAATCAGGAGCCTGAGAAGCTGATGAAAAAGTGGCAAACAAGGGAGCAAGGACAGGAGGGACAGCAAAAGACTAAGGAGACTTCATCTGGATGTGTTCATAGTACCTCTTCTGTACACCAGAAACCTGAGTACAGTTCCATTTAAAAAAATCCATCATCCAAGAAGTAGTATCTCGAAGGTGAAGTTCTTCAAAGGGAGAATCTGGACTAATGGAGTCCTCTTCCTCAGAACCATATTTTAATGGAGAAGTTATCTGAGAGGAATAGGCTAAAGACTCTTCATCAGAATCCAATTCCTTATCAGACGAGTCCTGCTCCCTAGGCCTCTTAAGAGGAGTAGAAGATCAAGTGAGGGCAGGAACAGAAAATCCCTGTGGGGGCTTCAAGGCCATGAGAGCAGTAAACAACCCCTGTGTGAAATCTTGCCAGTCATGCTGAGGATCCTTAGAAGCAGGGGAAATGTGTTTTGTTTTCTGATTCTTTTTCAAAGTGATGTCAGCCTTAAAGATCTTAGGAGGTTTGGACCGTTGCTTACACTCAATGTAGTAGGAATCTCCTTCCTAACAAGATTCTCCGGAGCACCCCTCAGTCCCTCAGACATGATCAGCTGTGGTTCTCCCTCAACATATGCAATGGATGTCTGTAGAGCCTCCACGGATAGAGACACTGGATTCATACTGCTCTCCAAAATGGTAACAGCAGATGAATCTGGCAGAATGATTGCACAATCCTCTAGTCTTTCACCAGCCTCAAGAAAGCTGTCTGGGGTAGGCAATACAGCAGCTGAATCTGACCTAAATTTTCTGGTCTTCTTTCTTCTTGGCAGATGGCTGACCCTCAGGCCAGGACAATTCCGCCATTGCACCTAGTGCCAACAACTTAAGATATTGGTTCTCAAGGTATTTTGATAAAGAGGAGAGATGACTATGAAGAGTCTTAGGGACAAATACCTGACAAATTAGGCATGACACATGGTTGTGAGAAGCACCCAAACAAAACAAACATTGCTCGTGACAGTCCTTATGAGGAATCTGTCTCCTACATTGACATTTTCCCTTTCTGGATGACATGTAACTTTACAATAAAAGTAAAGAAATCAAAGATGAGAAGAAAACTCCCAATGGGGCCCTTATCTGAAATGGCTTGTTAACCAGCAGATGAAGGGGCATTCAGACCAATAATCAAAGATGGTGTTCGGACTGGCAGCAAAGAAGTTTTGAGGTAGGTGCGTCCATGCGTCACCTTTATGCTCTACTCCATGAGCAGGGGGCATACAAGTGATGTACAATGTATTAGTAATCCTAAGACTTTGGTATACTGGCCAGACATTGGACTACGTTTGGCAGGGGATCCCTAGATTAAGGAAAACTGCAACAGTGCTATGGAAAGACATCTACTTGTATGCGCATCCTGAACAGACATCAACCTGGTTAACAACAGGAAAAATGATTCTCCTCCTTAAGAGTGAACCTGTAAGCCATCCTAAAAACTACGGACCAATAACTTGCCTTCTGATGATGTACAAAATATATACTGGAGTTGATGCATTCAGAAGAAAACTCAATCATGGCAATAGAATAAAAGGGAACAAAAAAAGTCATATGGAGAAAAGGATAATTTCTTGCCAAATAAAGCAATAATGGAGAATTGTAAAAAGGGAAAGAGTGTAAGAATGGTATGGATAGATTAGAATTAAGTAACTGGCAGCATTGGAATTCATGTATAGAGGACTGCTTATGTATGTATAAGATACATCCTACTTTGATCAATTACATTACATTACATTGACCATGAAATCGTGGCAAACCACTTTAAAATTAAGCCACGACAAAGGGAAAATTATTATCCCAGTGATAATAATTCAAAGGGGGATATTTCATGGTGATTCTTTGTCATTGCTGTTATTTTGTCTTGCCCTTAACCCATTAAGCTGTTTACTTTAGACTAGCTGTTGGTGCAGATGGTTAAAGCTGTGAGGTGTAGCTCTTGTTTTTCAGGGTTTGATTCCCTCCCTGTGTGCCCAGTGGGCCTAGCTGGTTAATTTAATAGGTTAGGTCTTGGCTACAATTCGGCTCCCAGCTTAAATATTTCTCATCTACTTTTTGTGGCTGACTTAAAACTGTCTAGTTCATCAGATGAGTTGAAAGCATGGTTGCAAGTGGTTAAAACATTTTCAGATGATAAAAGAATGACATCTGGTCATGATAAATGTGGAAAAACAGGAAAGCTGCAGTACCAAGAAAATATCACTCTAGGGCAGAAATGTGATATAAAGGAAATTGAGCAAGAAGGAGTGTATAAATATTTGGGAATTAATGAAAGATATGCAATAAAAGTAAGGAATACCTCAAAAGACAAACTAATACTGAAAACAGTCTTGACATCTAGGATTAAAGTCCAAGCTATAGATCAATTAGCTCTTCTTGTTTTAACTTACAGTTTTGGTGTGATTGACTAGACTCAATAGGTATTGGATCAGCTGGACAAGAAAACAAGAACAATTTTTCATACTCATTAAATTATATATAAAAATCAGTGTATACCAAAATGATATGTTCCATGCTCTGAACGAGGTATGGGTCTCCTCGGAACTGATTACATGCACAGATCTGCAGTGGTGGGACTGCATACATATCTGCTAACCTTATTAGATCCAAACATAGTGAAAGTTTAAAACATAACAGGAAGTCTAAGATGGTCTCCCTGCTTAATTTAGCAGAAGCATTCAGGTGGCATGTGGGAGTGGAAATCAAACTAGAAGTAAACAAAAATCAGACACTAACTGAATATGCCAAAAAAAAGAATGAATATAAGAAGAAGGATCAGATGACAAGCAAAGAAAAGTCAAAAAGCCATAAATAAAGTGGCAAGTATAGAGATCTCCAAGAGCTACTTCGTGTTGATCAGGATTTGACACAAAAATGATTAAGGAGAGGTGAGTTGAAATCAAAGGATGAAAGGCCAATAATGGCAGCCCAGGATAGTGGACTATGTACACATTGGTTTACAGAAATTTATTTATTTATTTTATTTATTTATTTTATTTTTATTTTATTTTGCATTTGTTGACTGGGCTAGTCTAACTGGAATAAAATCCATTTTCAGTAGAGGCCCAGGGAGAAAGGCTCCAACACAGACAATTTTATACAGTAAAAAATAATCACAAGTTCAAAGAAGTATAACAGTAGTAAAATAGCTCTAAACAGTTACAGCCATACACAGACACAATATATAACTGTAATAATTATCACAAATTCAAAGAATTATAACAGTAGTTAAAAAGGGTCTAAACAGATTACAGACATACAGATTAGGTACAGTTGTCATTACAAGCATAGCTCATGATGAGGTGATATGCAATGCAATAAATATAAAAACAAAATAGTTGTTTTCAATTGCAAGCAGGATAAAAAAGTATAAACAGTTGATTAATTATACAAATGTATCATATGATACAGTAAAATAAAGATATATAGGAAACAGCAAGAGGATGTAAGTAGGTAGAATATACTCTTGTTAGGAGCAGAGAAGACATAGAAAATAGAAGATAAGACAGTTAGTCAGGGTTAGTACAAGGGCAAAGCCAGTGAGTACTGAGAAATTGTTTTATTTTCAGTTTAAAGAGTCTTATGGAGGACAGAGATAGGAGTTCAGAGGGAAGCCTGTTCCAGTGTTTGCCTACAGAGTTAGAGAACAGTGAATCTCCAGCTGAGTTGTTGGATTTGTTGATAGTAATAAGTGGCTTATTAGAAGAGCGTAGGTTCTTAAGATTGTTGTAGGGGGTAATGAGAGTAGTCAGTATAGGTGTATAGGTGGGGTAGTACAAGCTCTTGTGGATAATAGTGAGTTGTTGAAACAGTATCTGGTTATGAAACTCTAGCCATCCTAGTTGTTTTAGGTTGTTGCAGTGATGTGTTCTAAAAGGAGATCCTGTGGCAAATCTATCAATGCTGTGATAGGTAGTAGCAAGTTTGTTTAGGTTGTTTTTTGAGAGATTGGTGTATATGGGTGAAGCATAGAGTAAGGTAGTGATTAAATGAGTTCTAGCTATAGCGATTTTGGTTGAAGGAGTAAGGAAGGGTTTGATTCTGTAAAGGGATCCCAGTTTATTATTTACTGTTTTTATAGTGATGTTAGTATGAGTGTCGAAGTTTAGATTATTATCTATGGTTATTCCAAGACGTTTGGTGGTTGTGTCAGGAGATATGAGAGTCCCATTGTTGGATGTAAGAGTGAAGTGAAGAGGGGCAGACCTACGAGTAGGAGTAAAAAGTAGAAGTTTAGTTTTTTTAGGGTTAAGTAGAAGGCAACAGTTTAAAAAACATTGTTCAACTGTATTAAATGCATTTTGTGTAAGGGATTGTAGCTCGGTAGGAGTGTTAGCTGAGCAAATAATGGTGGAGTCATCTGCATATTGAATGCAGGTTGCATGTGGAATTGCTAGGTGGAGGTCATTAATGAAAATGGAAAATAACAATGGGCCTAAAATGGAGCCCTGGGGGACACCAAGGGAAATGGGGAGGTGAGAAGATAGGTTGCTTTCCCATAGTACTGCTTGTTGTCTATTCTCCATGTAGGATTTGAACCATTGTAATGCTAAAGTATCAAGAGAAAGAGATTTAAGTATTTCAATAAGGAGCTGGTGGTTAACCATATCAAAAGCCTTAGATAAATCAATGAAGACAGAAGAGGAAAGGGTATTGTTATTACGGTTAGAATTTATACAGTCTGTGAAGGAGAGTAGGGCTGTGGCGGTGCTGTGGTTAGGTCTAAATCCATGTTGACAGTTGGCAAGTAAGTTATTATCAATTAGATGGGTGAGTAGTTGCTTATGGACACATTTTTCCATTATTTTTGCCAGTGGAGAGAGTAAGGCTATTGGTCTATAGTTTGAAATGTCAATGGAGTTACCACCTTTATGAAGGGGGATGATGTGTGAGATTTTCCAGATAGATGGGATATTTCCTTTGGTTATAGTTCTGTTTATAAGTATGGAAATGGGGAGGGCTATGGCTTTGGTACCTTTTTGCAGGTATTCAGCAGGTAGATGGTCAGCAGAGGGGGTAGTAGGTTTCAGTTTTTCAGTTTTTGAAAATGTGGAAGAAACAATAAAATGCAGGTTCTGTAAAAAATATGGAAACAGTCATAAACTTTTTTGCTGGGTGTGATACACTGGCAGAGGGCCTCTACACTCAAAGGCACAGTAATACAACAAGATTGTTGCATTGGGGATTCTGCAAACACAACAATGTAGAAGTAGCTGAGAAGCATTGGAAACATGAACCACAAAGCATTATAGAAAATGATAAAGTGTACGTCACATGGGCTCACCCATTACCAACAATTAAAAAATAGATGTGAGAAAACCAGATATTGTAGTCCATGAAAAAAAGACAAAAGTAGCATTGATCATTGAAATTACTATATCTAGTGATTACAGTATCTCACAGACAGACACAGTCATAAAACATCAGGATTTGCAGGCAGAACAAGAGCAATGTGTTAGAAAGATACCCAGACATTTCCAATAGTAGTAGGAACAATCGGCCTAATAAAAAAGAATCTACAGTTGTATTTAGATACACTACCAATGCTTGTAACTCAGTTTGAATTGTAGGAGGAGTCAATTCTAGACACAATGCGGGTGCTGAGAAGAGCACTTTTGGCTAACATCAGAGACTGAAACAATACTAATTTCATGAACTTTAATTATACACTGACATAGCAATGGGTAAATTCCTATTGTGGTATTAGAAACCACAAAGATCTGAAGAAATTAGACTGGGAGATTTTAATTGTAGTGCATTAGCAAGATAAAAAAAATGGAAATGATGTTAGAAAGATTAAAGATGTCATGAAATGGGGGAATTTAAGACCTTGGAAATTTGAACAATGGACATATAAAAGAGGAAATTTTAAAACAGAAATTGACTATTTTATTTTATCTGAAGATGTGAAAGAATTATGTAAAGGGTGTACGTTCACTGTTTTTTTTTAATGCTAGATGTATTTGGGTAGAGACTGGACAGGACGATAGCAACATTAAAAAAGGGAAAGGGATAAAATGATGTTTGGGAAAAGGTGTATTAAACAAGTGTTAAATGAAGCAATGAAATCATTGTGGGTGGATCATGAATCAATGACACATATTTATATGTCTTAGACTGACTGGTGGTTGAGTTTTAAAGAAAAGTATAAGAAAGTGTATTTGCAAATTAAAAAACTATGCAGAAGACTGAAGAAAGAAAAATTTAATAGCCTACATAAGAAAATGTCAGGTTATTTGGAGGAGGGTGATGATATAAGGTTCTATCATATTTAAAAACATATTTGAAGAGAATGCAAATAAACTATTTTATAAAAGATATATGTTAAAGGTAGAAGAGCTTTTACCTTTTTTAGTGAAGTCAGTAAAAACAAGAATAGTCTTTAACGAGGGAAATAAAAGATAAAGAAGGGAATATAAAGTTTATACAGGGGGAGATTGTGTATACTATAGAAAATAATATTAAGAAAAAATATATTAATGTATCTAATTTAATGAAGTTAATTTGAGATTTTAAAACATTTCTAAGAAATAACACTGGCTCAAGTGGAAGAGCTTATAAGATTTTTTAAGGAAGATTCTGTTTCGGAAATAGATGGCATGAGGTATGGATTATATAAAAAGTTTGATTAAAAAAATGAAACAAAGGTTTGTTAAATTACTTAATGAGAGGTTAGATGTGGGAGAATAAAAAATGTATGTGTCATTATTAAAAGCGTTTGGAAGAAAGGGGAAAAGAACAATTTAACAATTGGAGACAAATCACATTAAACAATTCAGATTATAAAAATTTTTATGAAGATTATTCAAAAAAGATTTGAATAGGCATTATATGAGGTTATTTTTAGATGGTATATATATATATATATATATATATATATATATATATATATATATATATATATATATATATATATATATCTATGGATCTACTTTTCTTTGTCGAAATTTCATTATTTCAAAAAAGAAAAGTAGGGGACCACTTATGCAAAAGCGCACTTAAATGAAAGTGCACTTTCGCGGCTATCGGTTCAGCGAACCAATAAAAAACACAAAAAACAGTGTTTTGCAGGGGGGGTAAGCCCCCCTACACCCCCACACCCCCGCTACTTAAATATACTAACTCCAAGATCACACTACAGTGGGGAAACAGGTAAATTCCCTTTTCCCCACTGTAGTGTGCTTCGGCGCAGCAGTGTTTCTTAGCGGTTCGTTGAACCGTTATTTGCAAAAGTGTACTTTTGTTTAAGTGCACTTTCACGTAAGTAGCCCTCTACTTTTATTTTTCGAAATAATGAAATTTCGACAAAGAAAAGTAGACCCATATATATATATATATATATATATATATATATATATATATAGATATATATACATACATATATATATATATATATATATATGAGACATTAAAGAACAGAGAGTCAAGAATTATTAATTCTTGTAAAGGAAATAGTAGATAATATACTGCAAGGGGAAGAAGAGATCAAATTTTAGTATGAGATTTTAGCAGTGCCTCATACAGAAGCAAATACTTAGTAAAATGTACCTATAAAACTATTTTAGGACTGAAGCCTGTAACACAAAGAAGCATTGCACAGAGTTAAAATTAGAGCAGCTAGTTTGTGCATCAAACAGCACTAATACTATATCCTTGCACTATCTAACATCTGCCCTTAACCCTAGAAATTATCCCAGGAGTCCTGTGTGAAAACCTTATTCTTAAACATAATAGACCACCCTAATACATGTCTGGACAACAAGGATATGCAATTTTTAAAAGTCTTTGCAGCCAACTTGGTAGCTATGGGTATCCTGAGACAGAGTAGCAGTTGTCTCATGTTGTTGTCAGACAACCATTTAATCCTTAAAGAAACTAACATATATGCAAGGTAAGTACCTATGCAAATTCCTTGGAAGCAAAAATCTTGTGTACAAAGTTGTCAAGAAAACACACACTACCTCCTCCATACATACTGCTCACTACACACATAAACCATCTTATGCTAAGGTACTTAAAATAAACTTTCTGCAACCTCAAAGACCTCCTAAGCCTACAGATAAAAAGCCTGTCCTCAGCAATCTCCAAAGCAAACATCAAAGGCAGCAACAAACACTGCAGAGAAGCCTGCACCCAATGTTCCCTCAAGATCGAAGTCCATAAAGCAAGCAAACACTTTACCTAGGTCTCTTATCATAGGGGATTTCATTGTATGACACACATGACCAGGATAGACAAGGAGAAAACAAGGGTCAGCTGCTTATCTGGAGCTAGGATCTGCAATACCACGCATGCGCTCGGTCACTGCACCATAGGTAGAAATATGCTCCTGTCATAGTCCATGGGGATGTAAATGATCTGAGACATACCTCACTGGACTATACAAAAAGAGACAATATGGATCTCTCTCTCTCTGAATATGTGCCACAGAGTAGAATGTGCCTTGTATTGAGCAGCAGTCCACCTTCACCAAGGATGATGCCACAGTATGAACAAAAAATGATTGATTTTTACAAATGACTTAGTTTCTGGTGTCACTCCAGGGAGATTCAATATCTGTCAGCATGGCAGGATGTGAATGACTAAGTTACTTTGCTTAGGGTGGTCTGCACCTGTCCCACCTGGGCTTTCAGATATTGGCAAAAACTTTATCCATGCCCTTAGAGCCTTGTTTAGACAATGACAAAATGACAAACCTTCCAGCATAGCAAAAAAAAAAAATCTCTCCTCACCATGGAAAATATAGGCATCTGTGCTGTTATACCGACTTGGTTTAAAGCTGTAGAAAGTACTCCAGCAGTGGAAGGCTACAGTGATTTCCACACATTTAGATCAAGAGCTGCACAGACTGAGGCTACAGATGGAGGTGTCTCAACCTACATAAGCAAGAAATATACCTCCAGGTTGTTAAACAGGATGGTACCATGGAGTTTGTCCACATGTAAGTCTCCAAAGATAAAGCCTATTACCATAACCTAGCTAACTACAGTTCACCATCTATGCCCCAAGAATCTCATAACTCATACCTAGATCTACAGGAGACACCCACCATCTAACCAAATATCCTGTTCATGGGAGACTTTAACTACCCCTCTATAGAGTGGGAAATACACACTGCCTCAAACTCGTTTCCTGGAGTATATTAATGCAAATACCCCAAGACCAGATACTGTGTGCTTCAGCAAGAGGTTCAACTATACATGACCTAATACTCACCAATATAGGGCAGAGCTGCACCCCCCACCAAGTCAGGTCCCCACTGGTGAGGTCAGATCACAAAGCTGTCTCTTTTGAAATAAAAATAAACTCAGAAAGCTCAACTAAATCTGTAACAGTTAGGGACTATTCTAAAGCAAACTACATCCTACTGAGTGACCGTTTGTCAAAATACGATGTCCCCCGAACCCCTAGATCACAACAACCTATGCAGAATTGTTCACAGAAATCCTTTACAAATATGTGAATGGCTGCATAAAGGCTGCTTGTACATACCACATGTAAGCCCTTAACAAACACCAAAAGCAAACCACACTGGTGGAATCCCAACCTTAACGGGGTACAACACAGAAGGAAAATAATTCATGGCCAGAATTGGAATGAGATAATCTCTTAAAGACAACAGCTCACTGATTAAACTAAACAAGAAACTATGAGGACTAATTAAGTCCAACAAGGCCAAATATGAGCTCAGGATAGCCTCTCAGGATAAGGACAACCAAAAGGCCTTCTTCAGCTATGTCCAAAACCTTAAAGGTAGCACACAGTAGTTTGCTAATCTGGTTGCAAATGGCACCACCTTTACTGAGCAGAGAGAGACACACAGCAAATCTGCTGGCTTACAAATTCATTTCAAACGTACCCCCAGGGAGCAGGTCATGGTGGCGCTTGCCAAGGTCAAAGACACTGCCTCAATGGGCCCTGATGATATTCTGGGTTGTTTCCTGACACTGTCTCAATGAGATACACTCAGGAGGCAGCAAATGGGAACATAATCCAAAATGTAATGGTGCTTCTGGTACCTTGGTATATAGCCTTCAAGGAATAACATAAGCCACCACCATTTCCCATTATATTATCTTGCTGTGTGTTGAACTGTCTCAATGAGCCCTGATGATATTCTGGGTTGCTTCCAAAATAGCTTTAAACATGACCTTTCAGGAAGACTTGAGGCACTTTTCAACTACAGCTACAGAACAGGTTACATACCAAGTGAAAGTTTGACTGCAATGGTCATCCCTCTTCACAAGGGTGGTTCATCAACTGATCTCAGAAACTACAGACTCAACAGTCTAAGCCTAATCAATGCCATGGAATGAACCATGGAAATGACCAACAAGGACAATGGCACCCTACAGACACTGGACCCATCACAGTTTGACTTTGTTAAGGGAAGGTCCTGCTTACTTAACCTGGTAAATTTCTTCGAGAGAGTCACCAAAGCAATGGATGAGGGGAGGATAGTGCACACCACCTACCTTGGCCTGGCTAAGGTGTTTAGTGCAATCCCCCACTCAGGTATTGTTGACAAACTCACCCAACTGGGCTTAAATCCCCACATAACTCAATGAATTACCACCTGGCTCACAACAGGACCCAATAAGTCAGTATTAGTAAGACTACCTCCACCAAGTGACTAGTCACTTCAGGGATCTCTGCTGGGCCTGCTCCTGTTTGGCATCTACTTCTTGGAAGTCAAAGTTAATATCAAGAGATGCTGGATCATCAACTTTGCAGATGGTTGTAAATTGGGAGTTATCATAGATTCCCCTGACACTAACATCTTGCAAGAGGACCTAACACAATCAAATGACTGGTTCTGAAATTATGGTTTAAAAGTCAGTGCCAAGAAGTGCATTATATTGCCCTTTGGAAAAATGTCCACACAAGGCAATTACTCCATTGATACAACATTCCTAAGAGTTGACCCAGTAGTTAAGCAAATGGGAACATATCTAGACAGTAATCTGGCCTTTGACCTACACATAGTCAAGATAGTAAGAAAGTCATTCTATTTTGCTCAACTTATATCTTATTCACTTTTTTAGTTATGTTCAAAATATCAAAAGCACAAAGCAGCAATGCACTGAGATGATTGTGAATGATGTTATCTACACTGAGGGTGAAGATATAGAGAACCTATTGGCTGATAAATTTAGCTCAAGCTTTACCCCTCTTTCCCCTCTACCTGTCCATCAACATATGCTTGAAACTGGCTCATCTCCCACTATCATACAAGACCATGTCCTAAAAGTGCAATCAAAAGTTAAAAATACTGTATTGATGAGTACTGATAATATCCCTGGATGCATCTTAAATAGCATGAAGGATGATTTAGCCACAGTCCTAATAACACTTTTCAATCTCAACCTCATTTTTGTGCCAAATGAATGGAGAACAGCTACAGTCATTCCTCTGCATAAGGAAGGACCTCCCACAGACCCAAGCAATTACAGACCCATAAGTCTGATCAGCCTCATATGCAAAGACTTATCATGGAACTAATCACATAGGACATAGGGAACCTCTTGGATCAGTCTCAATTTGCATTCATCAAGGACAGGCCATGCCTACTCAACCTGGTGGATGTTTTTGAAAAGGTCATCATGGCAATGGTTGAAGCCAAATCTGCATACCTTGAACTAACCAAAGCTTTTGACACAGTTTCCCAATCAGGCATAGTAGAAAAGCTAAATAAACTAGGAACAAACCCCTATTTCACAGACTGGATTGCCAACTGGCTCACAGATATGATTCAGGAAATCAAAATAGGTGAAGTTACCTCCACAAAGAGCTCAGTCACTAGTGGAATCCCCAGTGTTCTGAGCTGGGACCTCTAATGTTTGGCATCTACTTTTCTGAGGTAAAAGCCAATACCAAAGGGCTCTGGCTGACTAAGTTTGCAGATGACTGCAAGCTAGGAGCAGTTAGTGAATCACCAAATGACATAGCCATCCTGCAGTAAGATTTGTCCCAAATAAATAACCACTGCCATAATCTTGGAGTGAAAGTAAATGCTGAAAAATGCATCACTGTGTCCTTTGGGAAGTCATCTATACCAGGGAACTACTACATTAACAATACAACCATAAGAGCTGACACAGTTGTTTGGGAACCTATGTGGACAGTGACCTAACTTTTGACCACCATGTGTCCATTGTTGTAAGGAAGTCCTTCTATACTGCACAGCTTATAAACAAAAGGAATGTGTCTAGATCTAGGGATGTCATTGTCCCCTTTACTCAGTCCTCGTTAGGCAATCATTCATTACAATGTCCAGTTGGCATGCATCTGTCCAGACACAGGTACCAAGTGGAACACCCACAGAGATACCTTACTAAAAGGATACAAGGCCTAAACAACATGTCCTACATGGACTGACTCAAAGCCCTGTCGCTATATTTGGAAACCTACAGACTGCTAAGATGTGATTTGTGTATGGCATATACATTATTCTCTGACTCATTACTGTTGGATTTACTGCACATCAAGTCAAATAACATCATAAATACTTGCTCTAGGGATATAGACTTCTGCTACAACATCAACAGAATGATTTGGAGGGTAGGCATATCTTGCAGATGATACTGCTGCTCTGGAACAGACTTCCCATCCACATAAAACATATTCAAATTCAACCTGGATCTATGGATGGGAAACAGAAAAAATTCCCCAGAACTTTACCCTGTACTATTAATGGGCAGAGATAGCTCCTAAATGCTTTATTACATGTATGGGTTCTCTCAAAGTATCCCTGGTATGATCCCAGTTATTTCTATTAGGAGTAATATATAATTGTTGACCATGGAATTGGTAAGGCCAATCTCTAACCAAATGGGGATAGGTTAATTCAAGCAGAAAAAGGAAACTGGCTAGGCTTAAAATGGCCCTCAAGGGCAGTTAGCCTGGTACCTACTTATGAAACTATGAACCTACACATAAGGGTATGGCATCCGGGTTCAACAAAGTTATAGTACCACTTTACTTGGCCCTTCATTGAGTACAATGCCCCCTTTGACATACACCTGACCAGGCATCTGCAACAGTTGGAATGCCCACAGAGGTTCCTTATCAAGAGAATCAAGGGTATTAATACACTGTCCTACACAGTTTGTGTTATGGCCCTATCTCTATACTCAGTCTCCTACAGGTTACTGAGAGGCGATCTATGCTTGGCATAAAAGGCATCCACAAAATGAATAGCACTAGAAACACTAGATCCAAAGATTTAAACTTTGCCTGCAACATAAATAGAACTTGATGGTGAGACTGATGTGTGTTTCAAAGGATTTACATGCAATGGAATAGGGTCCCCATCCATGTGAAGCAGAAGTCATCCCTTACCCTGATCAAATGTAACCTTAACCATTGGACTGGAAATCATAAATTCACCCTTGATCTGTCCCCATGTCACTAATGGACAGAGGCAGACAATTAGTAAAATATTACCTAACTGACATAGCCCCACACAAAGCCCTTAGCCACCTCCAAACTAACACACCCCTCCTAACAGACACTCAAGGTACATGAGGACACAATTGGGTTGGGCTGCAGTGCTAGACTTGTAAATGTTCTGGTGGTTGTTAACCTAGTGTATACATATGAACCTATGACTTTAGGTAATGTGGATTATTATTGAATAGAAGGAACCATTTTCAGTACTTTAATACCTTATATTATAATAACAAAGTTAACGTTTTAGTTTTAGTTAATGGATGGCTATATAATAGTTTAAGGGTTACAAACAGGGTGTGCTAAAGGTGTCATATGAATAGCATCTTATTCAACGTGATTATTTATGAATGCCTTAGCTAATAAGATACAGACAGACATGAAGGAATGAAGGTATGGTATAGAAAAAAATATTTCTACCATGTTTAATGTCTTATGCTGAAACTTATTATTGTAAAAAATAAATTTTAGATAAGGGAAATGTTAGTTTATTTTACTCATCTACTTAGACATGTGGGTTTGAGTTTGAATGCAAAAAAAGTGTAGGTTTTAGTGAAAGTAATAGAACTGGAGGGTCAGGTTATCATTTAAAAAGCAAGTTTATTTAATTCATTCTTATATTGTAGGGATAATGGTTACTTAGCTAAAGTAAATCTAATTCTGGAGGTGAAGGAAACAGATATTTTACAGACTATGTTTTGGGGGGATTCTGGGCTAAATCTTCTAAAGAGAGGGGTAACTTGTTTAAATAAGACTGTGGGTTTGTTCTAAGAAACCCCATTGTTTATGGTACATCCATGTTTATGTTTTAGCTTATGAAAATTATTAATGGTATTTACAGTATGATTTTTAAAAGTTTGCTGAAAGTAAATATAAAGAATTCTGGGATGATTTTTAACAAAATAAAAGAAAAGGATCAGAAAAAAATTAGAAATGCATAGTTTAAAAAGTAATATTTTTATGGAAGTTGAGGCTGGATAATGTTCCTAAGAACAGGAAAGAATAGTATGAAAATTTTGTGGAAATTTTATGTGAAACCTTGGGAAGGATTAAAGGGTGAGGTTGTAAGAGCAATTAAAAGAAGGAAAAATATGAAAGATTTATTTTTGTCAAACTTTTTTTATTGAATCTTACTTCAAATAAACTTCCTGTTAAAAGAGCTATACTATATAAAAGAAAGGAGGATAGGTTATGTTTAATTTGTAGAGTGGGAGAATCATCTTAAATCATTTTTTGGGAATATGAAAAGAGTTAAGACGGTATGGAATCTGGTATATAAAGAAAAATATTTGGCAATATTAAAAGGTTAGAGGAAGTTAATACACATGATTTTATATGGGTATTATGAAAGTAAAGATGAAGAAAAATATGACATTAATTTGTTTTAGACTGGGAAATTTAATGTTGTAGAACACAGTTTTCTTCAAAAAGTTGAGGAATTCTGCAGGCATTATAAGGAAGATAAGAAGATAGTTCTGCTATGGGAGTGGGGAAGTCTCATTTTGTTAAGTTATGAATAATTATATGTAAATAATTAAAACTGCAGTAATGTATATATCTATGTATATAGAAATGCAAATACAATGTAAAATATCTGTGTACAGCTGGTGATACAATTTTTTTTAATAAATAAAGACATCCCCTTTTCTTTTCAATAGCCACGCAATTTTTTTTGCATCCACCTGAGCTACCAACAACTCATACAGATAAGTTCTCAGTTTAACATCTCATCGGAAGACAGACACACTCAGAAGTGCAGCACCCCTGTTATGCTGCACTACAGTGTCGGCATTTGATTTACCTGGTATGGGAATATATATGTAATACATACAAACACACGCGCGCGCACACACACACACACACACACATATATATATATATATATATATATATATATATATATATATATATATATATATATATATATATATATATATATATATATATATATATATATATATATATATATAGGTCTACTTCAAAATGATTGAAATTGCAGAACGTCGAACCACACATCATCGAGGACGATATGATTGATGTTCTACAACATCTAACATTAAAGTAGAACAAATTAAAAAAGATAAAAAGTCTTCTTGTAAGTTTTTGCAAGGGGGCAAGCCACCTGCACCCCTCCAACCCCCTGTTACTTAAATATACTAACTCTGAGATCGCACTACAGTGAAGAGAATGGTAACTTTCCCATTCTGTGCTGTGTGCTGCTATTCTCTTCACTGTAGTGTTTTCTCGGAGTTGGTATATGTAAGTAGCAGGTGGTGTGGGGGGGGGGGTGAAAAAAAAGGTGAAATAAAAAGTTTTCATGTTTTAGTTGTTTTTTTTTTTTGTTTTTTTTTAGTTCGATATTTCATAACTTCCATCCCCTGGTCGTTGATGATCAGAGATTCACTGTTCTGCAATTTTGATACTCTGAAGGGGAACCAACTACACACACACACACACACACACACACATATATATACATATATATATGTAAAATGAATATATTGATGTCTTGATCTCTCATGAGTATATGTTAAATTGAACACATTAATGTTCAAATACAGAGTAATCAAACATTAGTGATCAAAACCAACCTGAAAATAGAAAAAAGTCAAATCTGATTGAAAAATGAAACCAGTTTCTTTTCTGATCTGTCTAAAAACTCTACTAATAACTTCAGGCATAATTTTTCTGAATAGGAGTAGTATTACAGAAGGGGATTTTCTAAGGTAAGGTGTAATGTAAGGCTTAGGCATCGTGACAGGGTTATCATGCTTTAGTAAGAATCAGCTAGGAGACTTCATGCTTGATGTATGCAGCATGGACAAATTACAGTGTCCTTGACAGGCTCTTCCAAGGTGACCTACATCTTGCTCTTTGACCCATAAAAGACCAGTCTTGATTGACCTTCTATTTTTTCACAAAACCAGTGGGTCTGCAAACACTAGCACTAAAGATCCAAGCCTAAATCAACTAATAAAATTCGTTAGTGGGCTACATTCATAACTAAATGTATTCCTTGCCTATGGAATATATAACATCTATAACCACAAGTCAAAGTACTGCTTTGACTATCTTTAAAGCAAGTATTGATGACTAGATGGGTAGACATAAATTTACACCAGGTTCATTGTGTACAGCCTTGCTCATTTTAGGAGGTGAACATTATTAAGTGCCTAAAAAGGAAAGCAAAATCTCTTAAGTGTGTCCTCTTACTTCTTTCATATCTAGCCTGAGTGGATTATAACACATTTTGATACCTGCAGAGTTCCTGTGTGGACAGCTTTTGTCTGAGCTAAATAATGACAATGTAGTTTTGCAAACTAGCTATAAACAAATTCTCAAGAACTGTAAAGGTTACAAAAAAGTTAAAATACAAACGTTCTTCAGCATGCACGCCTCTTTGTAATCATGATATTAATATGTCAGTGAGACATAATAGTGATTTTTATATTAGCAAAGTTATTAAATATTATATAACTTTCATTATTATAACTAGAAACAACTATTAATATCTCTCTAACCATAGCAGATGACCCCAAATATCAATGTGACTTTGGTTCATGTAGATGTGATCTTCAGTTTGTTGCAAAGCAGTTTTGTGAAATGTCCCTCCAGTTTTGAGATATTTGCATAACTATGATTTGTATACATATCTGCATATTTAATGGATAGATAAATGTAAATATCTGCAAAACAATGCTAGACAGACACCAACTATCAGTGCAATGTTTTTCCAGCACTGTGTATGTGTTTCATTTGATACCATACAGTACCATATAAATATCTTCTGGTTCAAGTTATTAATATGATTCCTAACATATTGCATATATTTATCATGTTTCTGGAAAATAACTCATATTTTCTTTGGTATCAAGTACCCCATTTGGCCATGCATGAGCTCTATGTTGTCTGGGCAAAATATCCAGGTGGAAAATGTTGAAGATCATAGGATCATATGATCAGAGGAGGTTACTAGGCTAAAAGGCTAACCAAGTGCAACCCCTGTTACCAAGAATATCAAGGGTCTATATCACATAGTCGAAGTTACGTAACTTCAAACACCTAATGGTCAAACCATTATGTTCGAAGTTACATAACTTCGACTACCTAAAAAAAAAAAACACACAACAGACAACAAAATAAACTGTTGTAAGCAGGGGGGGCAAGCCCCCCTGTGCCCCCCATGTGGGAGGCTGTGCCCCCATCCCCTCGCTACTTAAATATACCAACTCCAAGATCACACCACATTGAAGTGAATGGAAACCTCTGCCTATGGAGATTTCCATTCACACGCTCAAACTTTTACAAATTCGAACATATGGTCTCGACCATATGTGGTTCAAACTTGTAAAAGTTTGATGATGTGATAGGAACCCGAATATCAAGGTATTAAGTGGAACTACATCAACAACTACTGCTTCTGTCCAAGAGGGACTCAGGTGAAACTCCCAGGATGAATTTGCGGTTTCCCATCCATTCATCCAAATTACGCTTAAGTAGGGTCAAAGAGGAGCTCTGCTTCACCTTAACTGCAAGTTTGTTCCAGAGGACAGCCAGCTTCTGTGAGACGTATCTGTCTCTCCAGCAAATCCTGTTGATGTCACATACTAGGTTGAGTTCCCTAGAGTGAGTGTATCTTACACCATTTGATTTACAAATGTGTAGTGTTTCCAATAGAGCAGGATCTGAGATTGCTTTATATGCAAGGCTGAGGTCACCTCTGAGTAGTCTGTAAGACAGAGTGCAGTGACAGTGATTTCAGTCTGTCAACATATGATATATTCTGAAGACCCTGAATTTTCTTTATAAGAAACCTTTGAGGTTTTTCCAGTTGCTACAGGTGTCTGGTAAGGTACATACCATAGGTAGCACTGTACTCTGCTATTGGCCTGATGAGTGAGGAGTACAGGAGGGTTTATAATCTCTTTTGTTCTGGATGCAGTGCCCTTACTTATGAGTTAGGTGACACAGAAAGCCTTTTTTACCACTGTGAAGACATGGTGGTCAAAGGAAAGGTTGCTGTCCACCTGTGTGCCTAAATCTCTCACCACTGATTGTGTGGTTAGGGTGTTATTAATGTGGTAATCTGCAGGGACGTTGCCCTTGCCGAAGGGGATGATAATTTTTTTTTTTGCATTGCGTTTTAGCCCATGACATTGGCAGCAGTCATTTGTCTGTGCAAGTCCCTCTTGTAGGAAGTTGACATCATTTGGGGACTCAATGACTACATCCAGTTTGCAATCATCTGCAAACTGTGTCAGCCAGAGGCCTTTTTTTTTAGCCTGTACATCCAAGAAGTAGATTCCAAAAAATAGGGGCCCCAGCACAGATCCCCGTGGAACACCACTGGTTATGGGTTTGCTGGTGGAGGTAGAGTCACCTATTTTGACTATGTTTGTTCTATCGGTGAGTCAGTTTGCAACCCACCTGACAATATGTGGGCTGATCTCCAGCTGGGTGAGTTTACCAATGATGCCTGAGTGGGGAATAGTGTCAAAGGCCTTGACAAGGTCCAGGTAGGCCATATGCATGAATTTCCCTTCATCCAAGGCTTTGGTGACTGTCTCAAAGAAGTCCACCCAGTTCAAGAGGCAGTATCTCCCTTTAATGAAGCTAAACTGGGTCAGGTTGAGTGCTTGGAGATCTTGTATATCTTTGTTGATAAGGTCTATGACTATACTTTCTATAGCCTTGCAAATTAGGCTAGTCAGGCTTATCGGTCTGTAGTTCCCAGGGTCTGTGGATGCACCTCCTTTATGTAACAGGATGACAGCTGCTGTTTTCTATTTGGCAGGTACAAAACCAGCGCTTAGACTGTGGTTAACTAGAATACCCAGGGGTGCAGCTAGTTCCTGTTTTAATTCATTTAGAGTGCAGCTTGGGATATTATCAGGTCCCATAGAGGCTGTATTTTTGGCTTTGGAGAGAGCATTTATGACCAGCTCCTTTGAGATACTAGGTGGAGGGCAGGTGGTAGGGATGCTTTGGGGGATTTGTGGTGGGGACGGGCGGTACTGAACCTGTTAGCAAGCAGGTTGGCTATTTCTGTGGATTCAGTACATGTGCCATTAACAACCTGTTCTTCACAGATCTGGGTTTCTCCTTTAAGGTTTCTGACATAGCTAAAGAAGGCCTTATGGTTATCCTTAGTGAAGGAGGCTAATCTGGCTTCATACTTAGTTTTATAATGCCTTATGAGGTGTCTTATTTGCTTGTTTAAGCCATGGAGGGAATGTTTTCAATTCAGAGACCATTCCTTCCTGCTCTTGGACAACAATTTCTTTTGTCTTATTTTATAACCTATTTGTAGATCAGTATGTATGCATATTTTTAAGAAGCTTTCTATGGGCTTGTACATGTGTATAAATACTGAGCACATGCGAGCCAGGCTGCCATTTTGTACAGAGCTGTTGAGATGTAAGCATGCATGTATGTAATAGTCTGTCAGTTAATAGTTTGTTTATATTTTATGTTACTGCTATCTATCCTGATGTGTTTCAATACAATAAAGCATATAAACAAACTGCCCACCTATTCATCTTGAATCATAACATAGGATGAGTGACATGGTGTCAGAAGTGGCATCCAGAATCAAGACCAAGAGGTACTCAGTTAATGTTGGAGGAATATAGGGGAATGGACCATCCCTACTGCATGTACAACTCACAAAACAGGTCAGAAATGAATTCCATGTACTAAAACTTGCTTAAATGTTTTCTTTCTCGAATAACATAAAACGAAGCACTCAGAATGCTCAAAACAAATGTCTAGTTAAACAAAATCTCTGAAACTGTGCTATATTGATAAAAATATCCGAAGTAGTTACAAAAATGTTTGAAATAATGTCCACATTACATAAAATGTATAAAATAAGGAAAATGACTGCATTTTTTTTGCTATGTGCTGCTTTTTTAATTAAAGCTATTCAAGCTATCCGAAGTATACAGTGTTTGCAAGTTTGTGTAATATTACAGTACAGTTATTTCAAAAAATACAGCCATTTCAAAGCATATTTCAGTTTATTGTGCCTGGTGTGTGTGCATGTCAGTACATAATAACAAGGGACATATTTACAGTGTGTTTAAGCATACTTTGTTGGCATGGCTGAAGGATTTCACAGACCAGCTCCACTTGAATTTGATAATAATATTGCAGAGAATTGGAGAGTGTTTGAGCAAGAGTTCGATATTTTCATATAAGCTGCGTTTCCTAATAAAAATGTACATAAAAAGGCATTTATTCTGCTTAAGTTAGCTGGTTCAGAAGCCATAGAAAGAGAGCATTCATTTGTGTATGCATCTGCTATGTTTGCAGCAGAGGGCGAAAACCGTCATATAGTGTTACCGGCTGAGACAAGGGAAGACCCTGAATGCTTAAAACATAAATTTAGAGAAACGTGTAACCCCCAAATGAGTATTACAATGGAAAGGCACTTATTTTACACAAAGGATCAAAAGCCTGGTGAAACTTTTGCAGCCTATATAACTGACTTGAAAAATAAAGCTAAAACGTGCAGATTTGGTGATTTAAGGGATAAGCTGAAGATGATGCTGTGAGAAAGACTTTGCTTCATGACAGTGATTTAACTTTAAATAAGGTCATTAAGATTTGTCAGATAGATGAGCTCACAGAAAAGCACACAAATATGCTTACAAATGAGAAATGCATGCTTCCAGTATCTTCTAGTGCTAATGTTGATAGCATGCAGCATGTGGTTAAAAGAAACAGGCCCAAGAACATGGCAGCAACTGTGAACCCTTTAACAGTCCCTGGTAAACCCCGTAGCTTTCTAGCAAATTCCAGAACATGCACAGTATCAGTGAAGCATAAGAGTGGCTCAGCAAAATCAAAGAGTGTGCCCTTGCCTAGCCTCATATTCAACTGTCGTAATTGTGGTGGTAATCATGTGTCTAAAAGAGAAAAGTGCTTAGCTTTTGGTCAGCAATGCTGCAGATGTAAAAAGTGGAATCATTTCCAAAGATTTTGTAAATCAAACAAGCCAGATTATTTTATTAAAAGAGAATATTCAGAGACAACTTGATCAATTTGAAAGCTGTGACCCTACTTTTTATGTTGATGGTGTGTCTGTGCTTAATGAAACGGTTAATGCAGTAGATTTGTGGGCAAACAATGAAGTATTTTGTACTGTCTGGATAAATGGAAGACCCATAGAAGTTAAAGTTGACACAGGTTCAAAGTGCAATGTTATGTCAGCAGAAACACTTGCTAGAGTATGTGCTGGTAAGAAGCTTGATTTGACAAAGTGTGCAAAGCTTGTTGCTTATGGTGGTGAAGAAATTCAAACCAAATGTTCAGTAGTGCTTTCATGTTACTCTGCTGGGAACAGCTATCACTTGCAATTTTATATAATCAAAAGACATGTACAGTCATTATTAGGCCTCAGAGACAGTTTGAAAATGGGACTACTTTCACTGAATAAGGAAGTACACCATGTAGGCTGAAAGACCACTGTTCTACTTTTGCCTAGTCTATTTTTTCTACCTATACTGATCTTTTCAAAGACAAACTAGGTAAACTCCCAGTTATTTAATCCATGAAGTTAGACCCTGAGGTCAGCCCAGTTGTCAAACCAGCCAGGAAAGTTCCAGTAGCTATGCAGAACAGAGTCAAAGCTGAGCTATATAAAATGGTGCAGCAAGGTGTGATTTGCCCAGTGCAAGAACCAACTGAATGGGCATTTTCCATGGTAGTAGCTCATAAGGAAAGCTCAGATGATATCAGAATATGTATTGATCCATGAGATTTGAACAATGCACTGAAAAGACATCATCATCCAATGTGTACAGTCTAAAACATTGCTGCTGTTATGACAAATGCCACTGTTTTTTCTGTTTTGGATGCAAAGAGTTAATTTTGGCAAATTTTTCTTGACTGAAAATTTTCATTGCTAATAACTTTCAGTACTCCTTTTGGCAGGTACAAATTTTTGAGAATGCCACTTGGGATAAATTCTGCCAGTGAAGTTTTCCAGGATGCGATGGAACAATTTTTTTCTGAATATCCGTGTGCTATTATAGTAGATGATATTCTAGTAGGAGGTAATAGTGAAGTAGAGCATGAGCATGATAGAAACCTCAAGAAAGTTCTGGAAGGAGCACATGAAGTGAATCTTAAGATGAATCCTCAGAAGTGCAAGTTCAGGCTATGTGAATTTACTTATGTTGGTCATTTGTTTACCAGTTCAGGCTTATGACCATATCCTTCAAAGCAAACAGCAATTCTTGAGATGCCAGCTCCAGACAATGTTCAAGGCCTACAATGTTTTCTTAGCATGGTTAATTACTTAGGGAAGTTCATTCCAGACTTAAAACAACTTTCAGCACTGCTCAGAGAATTGACAAGCAAAGATGTATTCTGGTCTTCGTTAGAACAACACCAAAGAGCATTTGATGTCCTGAAACAGAAAATTGCCAACCCACCAACTCTCAGATGCTATGATGTTCACAAACCAGTAACTCTTTCTTGTGATGCTTTGGAATTTGGTCTTGGTGTAGTCATTCTTCAAGAGGGTAGACCTGTATTCTTTGCATTCAGAACTCTAACCCAAACCGAGATGCAGTATGCCCAGATTGAGAAAGAACTCTTGGCAACTGTGCTTGCATGTTCGAAGTTCCATGATTATATTTATGCCCTTCCTATTCAAATCAAAACAGATCACCAACCTCTAGCCATTATTTTGAGAAAGTCTGTGCATACAGCTCTGGCCAGATTGCAACGCATTATGTTGAAATTGCAAAAGTATAATTTCAATCTTGTCTACACAAAGGCAAACTATTTTATCTTGCTGATACTTTATCCAGATCAGCCAGAAATACCACAGAACAGTATGAAAATGAGCAACTTGGTTTTGAAGTCATGGAAGTGAAAATTTTTCTTCCACATGTCTTTATGAGCTTAGAAGACACATAGCCTCAGATCCAATTCTTCAGAAGCTCAACCACTTTAATAGTCAAGGATGGCTGAAAAAGCAATCTTGTTTACTTCATGACCTGCAACCATATTTTCCTTGCAGAGATGAGGATTTGTTTGACAATGGTATCATCATGAAAGGTCCAAAAGTGACTATTCCAAAATCCTTACAACAAGAGTATATTACTATCTTGCATCGTGGCCTCCCAGGAACTGATTCTACCAAAAGAAGGGCAAGAGGACTAGTATTTTAGCCTTCTATGTCAAAGGATATTGAGAGTACTTTCATCTTGTTCTGTATGTAATAGTATTAAGCCACATTAACAGAAGGAACCACTTCAGCTAAGCCAGATTCCTGAACTACCTTGGTCGACAGTAGCTACAGACATTTTCGAATGGAATGGTCAACATTACTTGTGTTATTAGACTCTTATTCAAATTGGTTTGAGATTGACCTACTTCCTAATCTAGCATTCAGTACTGTCATTGCTAAGTTGAAGCGTCATTTTGCAGTCCATGGTAGTCCGCACAAAGTTATTTCTGACAATGGTACAGTTTACTAGCCAGCAGTTCAAAAGATTTGCCAAAGAGTGGGACTTTATCCATGTTATGAGTAGTCCTGAGTACCCACAGTCAAATGGTTTGGCAGAACAAACAGTTAAAACTGTGAAATAGTTACTAGAGAAGTCAAAATGAGACAATAGCAATGTTTTTCCTGAATCTCCTGAATCTCAGAAATATTCCTCATGATAAACATCTTGCTTCATCTACACAAAGGCTTTTGTCGAGACAAACCAGAGCCACACTACGTATCAGTAGCAGTCTGTTGGTTCCCCGTGCTAAGAACAACAAAGCAGTGAGAGCTCAACTCATGAAAAGGTGTTTGTCCCAGAAGTCCTATTATGATAAGTCCAGCAAACCACTCAATCCATTATGAGAAAGGGAGATAGTGAGGATGCAGACCTCCAAAGATTTTGAACCGATTGGAGTCATGAAAAGTGTATGTTCAGAGCCGAGTCTGTACATCATGGAATCACAAGGAGTTAAATTTATTGGTAGCAGTGTCTGAGCCTATATTGCAGCATCTTGCCTGAGAAAAAGACTCTAGATCTCACTAGAGTGAGTTATCCAGTGTTCCAGTTCCAGAGGATGTTCCAGCAAATATTCCAGTTCCTGAGAAGAGTCCCCAAAAACTCCTGAAAGAAACTGTTCACCAATGACTGTCCCTATTGCTAAACCCAATCCTAATTGCTATATCACTAGATCAGGTCGCATTTCCAGACCATGTTCCAGATACATGGCAACTTGGACATGAATGTTGTGCTTATTTCTCAGTGTCTGTATAATGTCATTTTATTGTTGGCAGTTCACTAAAGAGGGAGGATGTAGATTAGTATGCATGTACACCTTTAGGAAGCTTTCCATGGGATTGCACATGTGTATAAATACTGAGCACATGCGAACCAGACTGCCATTTTGTAGAGAGCTGTTGAGATGTAAGTATACATATATGTAATGGTCTGTCATTTAATCAGTTTGTTTATTTTTTATGTTAGTGCTATCCATCCTGATGTGTTTCTATATAATAAAGCATATAAATAAACTACCCCGCCTGTTCATCTTGAATCATAGCATAGGCTGAGTGACACTGTTAATGGTGGATATCCACCTGGCAGGCTTGTTCTTTCTAGAGGATCTTGTTTTGATCCTGTCAGGTACGGCTGAGTCAATACATTTGTATAGATGCTCATACAGGGCATTGGTGTAAATCCCAGTATAGATGTCCATGCCATCAGTGAGGGCAGGGGCCATGAAGCTATTAATGTTGTCATGTAATAAGTTGTAATTGGCTTTGGAGAAGTTTTTTAGTCTAGTTGCTGCTAATGGGGGGTGGGGTGGTGAGATGTTATTGTTACATCTAATGAGACTGATTTATGACCAGACCTCACTAGGGAGGGCTGCACACATGGGGTGGTGCAATGATCACCCATGTTAGTGACCATTAGATCCAGAATGTTTGGGCCACTTGTGGGGGTGTCAACCAACTGGTCCAGGACACTGGAGTTGATGAAGTCCAAAAACCTTTGGGCAAGTGTGTTAGTACACATATAATTTACCCAATTTAAAGTCACCTAAAAACAGGGTGCTTGGTTGTATCTTAAGCCATTCAAGTAGATCCAGATATGCAGTATGGGTATCCTGGTTCATGGAGAGCGTCCTATAACTGGCAATAACTTAGAGAGGAGTCTTACCTACAGTCAATTGGACCTGGATTATTTCAAGGGAATCATTTTATTTAACCAATCTAGAGGTCTATTTATCTTTGATGAATATTGATACTCCACCTCCTTTCGTTCTTGCACTTTCAGTTTGTGGTCTGAATGTATGGAAGGAATTATAACCCGGTATGGCTAGGATGCATTCCACAGCCTGAAACCAAGTCTCTGTGACTGCACAGATGTCAGCATCTTCTAAGGTGAGGGCTGCTTCCAGTGAGTGTAGTTTTAGGTTTAGACTCCTAGAGTTTAACAGCATAACCTTAAGGTTCTATTTGAAGATATTTTTACATCAGGAATTTTGTTGTTGCGACATTGCCTAAAAAAGGCACTATGGGCGAGACAAGTGCCTTAGCCAGTAACCCAAATCCCAGAGGTGACAGATGAAGACCATCTCTGGCAAAGCAGTGTGGTCTATCTAGCAAGTCATACCAGGCCAATTGTTGAAATCAATCATTGTTTGTTTATATTGTGATATCATCTTAGGTAAAGGTAGCATGTTGCTCAACGCTAGGGGCATACCTGCCTGAGACACGTATTCAGAGTGCTCAGTCATGTCTCTCTTCATATATTCCAGTGAGGTACATCTTAAGTCATTCACACCAACATGAACTATGACGGAGTCATAACAATACTTGCTGTGGAGTACATGCATGGTCTGGTGGATCCTGGCACCCGAAAGACAGCTGACTGTACCATAGGTAAGTACTAGGCTAGCTGCCCTTGCGCACCATTTCAAGCCTGGTCAATTTTACTTTCAAAGATGAGAATCAAACTGTGCACTTTGTGAATGTGAGGTAAACACCTTAATCACTATACCAACTTAAAAGCATACAGAAATATGACGTTTATGCATATTTGACTATTTCATTACTAAACAAATATAAATATCCGCACATTGCTTGCAGGCAAACAGCAGGTAATAGTGACAACTTTTGCAGCACTATGTAAGCTTTCATTTCATATTATATATACATTAACTGGGTTAAGTTATTAACAAAAATATTAATATGGCATATATTCATAATTTGGCATAAAAAGAAATCACACTGTTTATTGACTACTGTATTTGGGTAAACAGATGTTCCTGACTTGTGTGATGTGTTGTTCCGTGAAATGCTGTTACACTGTACTACTATCTGGACACTGAACAAGGCATTTACATAAATAAAATGTATAAATTTGCATATTTATCAAATTTACTGCTAAACAAGTACAAATTTCAGCAAAGTGATGGTAGTTAAATAGCAGTTCTCTTTGATATTTTTCTTATCATTATGTATAAACATATAAACCAAAATTAACACTCTTTAACATACTGACAGGGAAACCAGTTTCTTTTGGTACTGTAAGAAAGGTGCAATCTTGCAAGCCCTGAAGAGCTATGATCCTGTATGAAATGACACTAAGTGTATATATTCATGATTTGGCATAAAAATGAAATTATACTTTCTCACTTACTCAGATGTTTGATTACAATCAAATGAATGAATAAATGTATACCTGTGGGACAGTTATTTCTTCCCATCTGACTGCTGTCAGAAGACAAGAGTGATTCTGCTGCCACCCCATCATACCCTTCAACCTCTAGCTCAAGAATCAACGAGAAAACTAAAAAAATAAATACATAAATAACTGCAACTCAGGAATGCATGTCTTCAGCTGACTGCTGTCAGAATATACTGTAACCCCTTTACATCTCAACCTATTAGGTGAAGAACCAAGAGAAAGCTGCAAAATAAAGGTGGACAAAAACAACATTAGGAACAGATATTACCTTATACGATTAGAAAGTTGCTTTTTTTCTGAAGGCTATTAAATCTGAAATATACATGCCTGTCATTATTGGTAACTGCAAACCTATCTTCCAGAAGAAAACACAAACTTTACAAGGAACACACAAAATACTAGGCAAAATATCAGGGACATTCAATGAAATCAAGAACAGTTGAGAGCTCTGCCCCCTACCCCATGGAACACACACACACACACACACACACACACACACACACACACACACACACACACACACACACACACACACACACACACACACACACACACACACGACTGTGACTGTATATCTCAGCTGTTTAAATGTGATCAAATGACAACAGTGCATTATTTCAGGTCACTGTTACCACAGTGCAGCACGATAATCAGTTTAGACCCTGACCACAAACACGTATACACAACTACCTTTCAACCTCATGGTTTAAAAATCCAGAAGAAAGCTACAATGTAACGGTGTTCAAAGAACCAAAATCAGGGGGCCAATACTGCCATTACAAACTTAGAAAATCTACATTAGTATGCTTTATCTAAAAGCTAATAAGTCTGTAACTCATGTGCCTAATATTAATGACTACAATCCTCAGGAAAAAGTATGATGAAAGAACAAAATTCAGGACAAAGGAATCATGTCTATTCTTCAAAAGTTGAGAGCATATATGCCCCCATACATACATACATACACACACACACACACACACACACACACACACACACACACACACACACACACACACACACACACACACACACACACACACACACACACACACTGACATGCAAATAAACTACGTTCCTTCATACTGTCTGAATGTCAGAAATATTACCCCCCCCAAAAAATAATAGATAAAAAAATATACACAGGTGCACACACAATTACCCAATGTAAAACAGAAACAGGCTGCTAACAATTGCTTGACAATCCCATCTCTCTGAGTAATACACATTTTGTGCCAATGCAGTTGACTGCAAAGTAGGTTCAAAGATTGTGCTGTAACTTTAATGCCAAGTTAAAAAACATTAGCTTGTGTTGCTGGTTAACAGTAATTTTTGCTATGCATGCTGTATATTATTTTTTAAATCACGAGTGCAGGAACTCTGGAGCTCGATAACACTTCTCTACTGGAGAATGTGCTATACAGATGCTTCATCAATTGATTGGACTTGTTTCTACTGATGTCAGATGCTTGTTTAGCATATGGTGGGCTGAGCAGCAACAACAAGGGCTTCTGAAAGGCATAATAAGCCATAGGCATTCATTGTAAAGCATTCTGAAATACATTCCATTTTTGTCTACATTTCCTTAAACTTGAGATATGATTAGATAGTGTACATGTGGGACATCGACCAGACTGTGCTGATGAATGCACCATGCATTTTATGGGGTTGTGGGATAAAGGTATTTATGAAACATTTAAAAAGTATTGTTTTCATAAAAAATTATAATGGCAAGTGGGTATTTTTGTGATCAGGTTAGAGACACAGAATCATAGGATTTAGTGACTATGATTTTGCATCTGTAACTCTGATAATAAAAGAGAAATATTTAAATTATTAGTGGAGTGCATATATGGGCTGGGGGCATGGTAAGGAAGCACAAGTCTACTTAACTACACCTGTAGGTGCCTTTCCAGGAATGCAAAGCATGCACTTTAGGTGTGAATGCAGTTCCCATGACACCTTGCCTAGCATTGTTGCTATGCTCTATGATTCTAAATTCATTCATGTCTGTAGTTAGAAAAATATATTACCATACATTTTCTTGTAGAAACTTCCTAGTGTGTTTAAAAAAAATCATAAAATCCTCAGACTAGCAAGATGGCCTAAATCTGACAACATGAATACACACATTTAGGTCAAGTTACACAAATATTGACACTGTCTTCATTTATCAATGACAAATGTATCTGACACTACTGAATCATGGATTATCACAAAGGCACCTAAGCAGCTGATAAGTTCATAGACAGTTACAAGGCATGTGGTCCAGGAGATCACTGAAGAACCTAGCCCCAGACTGAATACCACTGTGCCTTAGTAATCATCTCTTCCCAACTAGAATAAGTGCAACAAGTGTTCCCTTCCCCAGACCCCCACAACATCACACCTGTTTACTTACATATACTAACTCTGTGGTCACACAACTGCAACCAAAGGGAAATCATCAGTAGTATTCTAGAGGTGACTAAATGTGAGACAACTATAACATAAACAGATTAACTGTGATTTTGACAGGTAGTGACACCTTATCTGTCGATAAACTTTACACATAGCAAATTGCATAGTTATCGACAGCATTTATAGTGCAGTAATAAAACTCTTGGTAGCTTTGGAGGAAACACATTCTAAAGTTATGGCCTACTCTGTACTTTGGGATTTAGATTTAGTCCTATTCATTTCCTTCTACCTTTGAATTACTTTTTTTTGTATTTACATCACAATGACTTCAGGTATGATAAAGACTTTCTGCACTGCCATACTTCTGCTTTTTATAACTGCTGGCACTTGTAGTGTCCTGTAGTGGTGGAAATACTGCAGAGACTGTACCATTCTTACATATGTTGTGTTTTTAAAAGATGTTGTGAGCACTTGGTACAGCTAACAGTTAGCCTGAAGGACATTGCTGTCAGTGCTGTGGATAACTTTTAACTTTATTTTCACCTGTGCTAGAGATGTTGTGCACAGTGCCATCAGATGTGACCACACACTGCCTTGTGCACTAATTACTATTGCTGACCTTTCCATCCATCCTTTATTTTGTCCAACTCAGTGCCATTCACAGTCAGTCTCCTCTTATGGTACCAACTCACCCTTAAATGGTCATTATTTTCCATAACTACCAATATCGCATGTGGCACACCTTCTGTCCCTCTGGCAAGATTTCATCAGTCTTTTTTTGATGATCAAAGACATAATGTGGAAAGTGTCTTTTCAGTGTTTATCCTGTTACAATCAGAACAGTGATAAGCAGGAGTGACAATACCTTAGCAGACTATACAGTCTTCTTCTTCTTTCAGCTTTTCCCAGTTAGGGGTCGCCACAGCTGATCACCTGTCCACTCATGATTGGCAGTGGAGTTTTATGGTGTCAAGTTGCCAGCCCAGCGCCCAACCTTCCACAGAAGGCACTTAGCAGACTATACAGTAATTTTGATAATTTTGATTCTTGGAAGATCAGAAGGTTTTGATTTCTATTTCTACACCAGGTACTTTTATTTTACTTTCAAATAATTACACTGTATCACAACATGAGTGGAATGGTTACTAGATTTTTAAAGTACCACTCCTGAGATGAAATGTTAAATCAATATCCTAATTACATGAATTAGGAGCTAACATGATATTAAAGTCAAAGTCAAAGTAAACTATTGTCATTTAGAACTACACACGTGTAGCCTAATTGAAATTTCGTGCATCAGCTCAATTACAAAGGAAAGCGAAACAACACATACAAGTACTGGAATAAACATAACTAACAAATGCAATACTACTCCCAATACACGCAAGAAAGAGCAGAGACATTTAACAACACTCATATATGAAAAGAATACCCTTCCCTGAGTTAAATTAACTACCCTATTTAAAGTAAAACAAAACACACTACAGACTGAAATGCCTAAGTTATTTGTCTGATATTGCACTTGAGTGAGTTAAATGATACTGACAATGGATATAATAAATAAATATTGCACTTACATGGAATATATGCACGTATATATTGCACAAATAAATAAAAACTGACTTGTGTCCAGACCACTGGGACTAGTGCCCAAGTTCAGAAGTCTAAACACTACAGGGTAGAAACTGTTACTGAATCGTGTAGCCCTGCAGCAGATGCTGCAATATCTCCTGCTCAATGCGAGATGGTTAAACAGTCCATGCGCAGGATGCGTGTTATCCTGTATTATTTTGGTGGCTTTTCGGATACTTCTTACAGAATAAAAATGTTGTATCGATGAAAGACTGGAACCTGTTACCTTCACTGCAACCCTCACTACTCTTTGTAGTGCCTTCCTTTCTGTAACTATGCAGCTTCCAAACCACACTGTGAAGTTGCAGGTGAGGATGCTCTCTACTGCACCTTTATAGAAGGTGGAGAGAATATGAGGAGGAAGCTTAGCTTTTTTCAGCCTTCTTAAAAAGTGGAGGCATTGGTGCACTTTCTTGAAAAATTGGCTGGTGTTCCTCAACCACAAGAGATCCTCTGGTATGTGTACACCCAGGAAATGTGTACTTGTAACCCTCTCCACACACTCACCATTGATCCTGATCACTGGGTGGTTTGTTCTCCTTTTCCTGAAGTCAGTGATAATTTTTTTGGTCTTGGTTACATTCAGGTTAAGGTTGTTCTCCTAGTATCAACTAATCAGAGATGCCACCTCCTCTCTGTATGCCCTTTCATCCTCCTTTCTGATGAGCCCCATGACTGTGGTGTCATCAGCAAACTTGATGATATGGTTGGACTTGTGCTTAGCATAGCAGTCGTGGGTCAGTATGGTGAATAACAGTGGGCTGAGAAGACATCCCTGTGGAACCCCAGTGTTAATCGTAATGCACTTTTATGTGTTCTTACCTGATCACACCCTCTGTGGTCTCTCAATCAGGAAGCTCAGGATCCAGTTACAGAGATGTTTACTGATTCCTAAATGTGTTTTTCTATCAGCTGTCTTGGTATCACCGTATTAAATCCAGAGCTGAAGTCTATAAACAGCATTTTGCTGAAGGGAAATGTGCAGTGCTACTGATATGGCATTAGCCGTGGATCAGTTAGCTCTGTATGCAAACTGCAGAGGGCAAAATCAGGAGGTAGGCATGATGAAAGATGCTTTTTGATCAGCCGCTCAAAACATTTCATAACAGCAGATGTCAGAGCAACTGGTCTGTAGTAGTTTTTGCTGGAGGGAGCGGTTTTCTTAGGTAGTGGGATGATGTTAGTTTCCTTGTAGCATTAGGGTACTTTCGTCATGGCAAGAGAGGTGTTAAATATTTCCTTGAGCACTGTGCATAGTCGATCAGCACAGTCTTTTAACATCTTGCCCAGTATGTTGTCTGGGCCAGCAGGCTTCCTGGGGTTCACTCCTTAGCTCTCTTCTTACCTCCTCTGTGCTGAAGCTGAGTACTGCATCCTTCTCATCAGTGGTTAGCTTTAGTGCCAACCTGTTGTTCCTTTCATCTTCTACCAAAGAAGATATTCAAACTGTCCAGGAATGTGATGCTGTCCTCACACTGTGCTGACCTGATTTTGTAGTCCATGATCTCCTGTATGCCTTGCCATAGTTTCCTTGCATCCTTCATGTCTTCAAAGTGGCTCTATACCTTTCTGCCATACTCCCTCTTAGCCTCCTTTATACCCCTCCTCAGATTACCTCTTGCCACACTTAGGGCTGCTTTGTCCTTAGCCCTGTAAGCTGCGTTTCTCTCCTTCAGAAGCTCATATACCTTAGGGTGAGCCATGGCTTTTGGTTAGCTCTAATAGTGATACTCTTGGTATTTATTACACCATCAATGCAGTTTGAAATGTATGCCATCACTACCTCAGTGTATTCATCAGTGTTCAGATTCTGAGTCACTGTGAGTGCTTCCTTGAACATATCCCAGTTGGTTCTTTCAAAGTAGTCTTGGAGGGCCTCCATAGCCCCCTTGGGCCATACCCTGATTTGTTTCTTTGTGGGTTTCTCTCTAGCAGGTTTGTACGCTGGTGATAGCAAGATGGTGTAATGGTCAGAGTTTTCCATTTGTGGAATTTGCACTGCTTTATAAGCTTGCTTTAAGTTTATTTACACCTTGCCCAGGTAGTAATGTCCACATACTGATGGTAGTGTGAGAGTACTTCTTTCAGATCTACTTTATTAAAGTCACGAGCTGCCACATATACAAAGTTGGGATATTTGCTCTTCAGCTCACCCATGTGATTTCATAGTTTATTTAGGACCTCAGTGATATTAGCACTAGGTGGGATATACACCAGTGTTACACTGACCCCATTCAGCTCCCTGGGCAAATAAAATGGTCTACATTTAATGGACAGGAACTCAAGTTTTCACAGCAGTGTGACAGTATGATTTCATAGTTACTGCACCATCTTTTGTTAACATAGATGCACACTCCACCTCCTCTGGCCTTTCCACACAGTGTATGTTTTCTGTCTGCACAGATTCCATGGCTTTTAATCTAAGTGTAGAGGAATTTCTCTACTCCTTTGTTCAAATTTCTTTCTGTTAGTATTACAAGCAGTAAAAAAAACACAAGCCATGGGCACCAATACAAGCAACACGATGTGGGTATAAATATATAAATTACATTGATATTTACCATAATAGCTCAGCATGAACAGATTACACAACCTGTGAGTGGATACAAAAACAAGCACATTGCAACATGTACAGTTGGCAGTGCCAATAAATAGCTGAAAAACAGAATTCATTAAAGTCAGTGCTTTCAGGATGAGACACATAGATTTGGAGAATAGGATTCTCTCCTTTAGTGCTTACCATAATGTGGAGATCCTCCTGTGTGGGTCCCATGGCCTCAAGGCTTTCATGGTCATCAGGAGAACGCTTATAATAAATCTTTGTTCCTGCTGCATTGTATTCCCCTGGTTGGTCAATATCCCAGTTTCCATTTATCAGATATTTTGCATTACCATTTCTTAAGGCTGTGAAAAGAAGAAAAGAACTGAATTAGTGGTAAATGAAAATAAATGAAAACACAGCATCAACAGACTTTGGAAAAATATATTTTAGTTCCTGACCCACAAACAATACAACTGCAGTTGTAATTTGTTATACTCTTTAGAAGAGTTGAAAACATGTCATTGTGCTGTATTTACTACCTAATGCATGCCATTGATACTAGCTATCATTTTACTGCTAGACATAAAATAAATTTTATAACAGTACAACAGTTTTCACTGACTGAGGGAACCTCAAAATCAATATATACTTACCAAGACAAAAAGACAAAAAGCAAAATGCACCGGGAGTATCAAAAGCAAAAGTGAACTGCATATTAAAAATGTCTGGGGGGTGGCTACGCAGTAGTGTTGGAGGAAAGGCACACACTGATGGACTCTAGTTTCAGGGGCAGTAGTAGAAATGAACTAAACTGTCTATCTATCTATCTATCTATCTATATATCTATCTATCTATCTATCTATCTGTCTGTCTGTCTATCTATCTATCCATCCATCCATCCATGGGGATGGAGGAGATGCTGTAGCTTAATAAGTAAGGCATGATAAAAACATTAAACACTTCTAGACCCCATGACAACTACTATGGCAATGTGTTTTCACTTGTGTCATGAATGGAGACTACCAAAATAAACAGGATCTGTACTTTTCTCCTGTCTGAGGGAGAGTATAAAAAATTATATTGATCATGCATGCACTGGAGGATCTATCCCAAAAAGCCAGGCTTTTCTATTCATAAAATGTGTTTGGAGCATTATATCATTTTCCTTGCATTTTATGTGATGTCTTTAACAGGATACAAGGTATTTCTACTATCATTACAGCTTTAATTCATTTGAGGCTGCATTTTCTTCCACTCAGTATGAATTTCTGGAGCATGAACATTTGAAATAGAAAAATCATTTGAAAGAAAAGAGATGTTTGGCTTCTGCTACATACTTACAATCAACTGCATTACTAGCTGAGTTAAGTACAAACTAGCAGTGTTAAAGATTGTACTGCATTTTATTTTTCTGTGTATTTAATTGTTTCATTGAATATTGTGTCTGTGTCTCTCTGTAGTTATTTATTTTTCTATTTAATTGTTTCATAGAATACTGTGGTCTATCTCTGTCTCTGCAGTTAGGTTCCCACTCACCCTCTCTGTTCTTGTTGTGGTATTAATCTTGGTGGCTTTGGAATTGCACGCCCCTTCTGTAAATTTGTGTTTGAACACTCCTCCTGGGTTTATCTCATTTGCTCACTCAACCGAGTACAGTGAGATCATATTTTGACTTCAGACACTCCTACCGGTCCCATCTGTTCAGCTCTGTCCCAGCTCTATTCCAGTCTAGTATAACTAGCTCATTCTACCTAATACAGAGAGAACATTTATGAAGGGCAAGCCACTTAGGTCCTTAATTTTGAATTATCTTCTGTTTCTCCTTTCTCCCTTTCCATTTTCCAAAAAAAAAATTCTAAGCTTATTTCCTGCCTTTCCTGTAGCTAGTCTAGTCCAGATACAGATTTGCTGTATCCAGGACTGTTTGTAAGCTTTTGAACCCCCCAAGCCTTTCTGTGTTGGAGGGAAGCCTTCTAGCTTATCAGTGGGAGTGGTAAGCACTAAGTAGCCTATCTACCACAAGAGTGGTTTCTGGCCCAGAAATTGTAGTTTATTGGCCGTTTGGGAAGTTTTTTCCATCTTTTTCAACTTTCTGGTTTAAAAGCCTGCGTTTGCGCTTGTTTCTCACCTTTCATGTAACTAGTCTAGTCCAGATACAGATTTGCTGTATCCAGGACTGTTTGTAAGCTTTTGACCTCCTGAAGCCTTTCTGTGTTGAAGGGATATCTTCTAGCTTATCAGTGGGAGTGGTATGCACTAGATAGCCTATCTACCACAAGAGTGGTTTCTGGAACAGAAATGGTAGTTTATTGGCCGTTTGGTCAGTTTTTCCATCTCTTACAACTTTCTGGTTTAAAAGTCTGCATTTGCACTTATTTCCCACCTTTCCTGTAACTAGTCTAGTCCAGATACAGATTTGCTGTATCCAGGACTGTATGTAAGCTTCTGAGCCCCCCAAGGCTTTCTGTGTTGGAGGGAAGCCTTCTAGCTTATCAGTGGGAGTGGTAAGCACTAGGTAGCCTATCTGGTTTCTGGCCCAGAAATTGTAGTTTATTGGCCGTTTGGCAGTTTTTCCATCTCTTTCAACTTTCTGGTTTAAAATCCCTCATTTGCGCTTGTTTCCCACCTTTCATGTAACTAGTCTAGTCCACACACAGATTTGCTGTATCCAGGACTGTTTGTAAACTTCTGAGCCCCCCAAGCCTTTCTGTGTCTTTCTGTGTTGGAGGGAAGCCTTCTAGCTTATCAGTGGAAGTGGTAAGCACTAGGTAGCCTATCTACCACAAGAGTGGTTTCTGGCTCAGAAATTGTAGTTTATTGGCCGTTTGGGTGTTTTTTCCATCTCTTTCAACTTTATGGTTTAAAAACCCACATTTGTGCTTGTTTCCCACCATTCCTGTAACTAGTTTAGTCCAGATAAAGATTTGCTGTATCCAGGACTGTTTGTAAGCTTTTGAGCCCCCCAAGCCTTTCTATGTTGGAGGGATGCATTCTAGCTTATCAGTGGGAGTGGTAAGCACTAGGTAGCCTATTTACCACAAGATCCAGGTACAGATTCTTAGTTTTAGCACTTGAAATTGCTTATTCGTGCTCAGCACTTGTTCAGACCTTGTTATTAGCAGTAAATAAGCTACAAATTACTACAGCACTCAACCTTTCTCTTTACCTAGAGTTCTGTACTTACTTTCCTCACTTGCTTAGAGAAAAACAGCTCTTATACTCACTTTCCTCACTTGTCTAGAGGAAAGTAGTTTTTTAATCAGGCATGTCCAAGGGTCAGCTCCCAGTGTTCTCTCCTGTCTATCTTATGAATCTGGGCATCTTGAGGCAACGTAGCAATTGCCTCATGTACACAGACAACCTTCTCATCCTACCACCCAACACCACAACCTGTGAGAGATACACTTATCTAGCCAAACTGGTGGTAAAGCTCTCTCCAACCAAGACTGAACTTGACAGTCAAGAGGTGAAGGTAAACACTTGCACCACACCACACTCATCACATAGTCCCACTAAACCTACACCACCAAAATCCATACATAGAAACACCAAAACATTCATAGGGACTCTCAATAATAATCTGCTCAAGCAACAGAGACCTCCAAAGCAGAAACACAAGCAACCTCCACCCCCCCCCAACACAACTCAAATGACACATAGCCCACAAACTCAGTGTACCAATAAACCACAGCCCATAAGGCAAACTAACTTACCCAACACACTAGTCATAGGTGACTCTACAGTCAGGCACAATGATGTCCCACTCACCAGGCTAAACAAGGAGAAGGTTACTGTCAGCTGCCTGTCGGGTGCCAGGATCTGCCACATAACCCACGCACTAAGGTCACTCCACAACAAGTACAAATATGGCTCTGTCATTGTCCAAGTTGGTGTGAACAACCTGAGATGTACCTCCCTGGACTACATGAAAAGAGGCACGGAAGAGCTCTCCGATCTTGTAGCCCAGGCAGGTGTGACCCTAGCCCTGAGTAGCATCCTGCCATCGCCCAGAATGATATCGCAGTACAAGGACAAAATGATCTACTTCAACAATTGGCTAAGCTTCTGGTGTCATTCTAAGGGGATCCAGTATCTGTCTGCCGGGGACGACATGGTCGATAGACCACAATGCTTTGCCAGAGATGGCCTGCACCTGTTGCCCCTGGGATTCCAGATACTGGCTAAGGCTCTTGCCACCCCTATAGTGCCTTTTTTAAGCAAGGTTCAAATGACAAATTCACCACCATAGCAGGAACAGAGAAGCAAAAATGGAGGGTAATGCTACTCAGTGCTAGAAGTCTAAATCTCAAAATGCACTCATTCAAGGCACTCCTTACAATGGAGAACATCGATATCTGTGTAGTGACTGAGATCTGGTTCAAGGCTCTAGAGAGCACCCCTGCATTACCAGGCTATAACTCATACCACACTTTTCGGCCATCTAACCTGGACCAGAACACCAAAGTCGGAGGTGTGTCCATATTCATTAAGGATATCCACACCTCTAGGCTAGTTGCGCAGCATAATGCATCCGAGGTTATCCAAGTACAACTAACTCTGGGCAAAACTGCAATCCAAATTGTAGCTTGCTGCAGATCCCCCACCATGCCCCAGGATTCTCACTCCTCTTTTCTTGATATACTGGAAAATATTAGGCTTCAACCAAACACCCTAATAATGGGCGATTTCAACTACCTCACCATTTTAACTGGGAAAAGTACTCATGTACCAACTCTTTTGCTCAACACTTTCTGGAATTCATAAATTCCAATGCCCTGGATCAACTTATCCACACCCCCACCAGGGGCAACAATATCCTAGACCTAGTCATTACCAACATGAGTGACTGGTGTTCCACACGTGAAGTCAACTCCTCGTTGGTCAGATCCGACCATAAGCTAATCACCCTAGATATCTACATCCCGCCCCCACCCACCATTAAGGAAACCACGGTAAACAATTTCTCCAAAGCCAACTTCATGCTTCTTATGACAGAAGTGGCGAACTTCATGACACCCATGCAGATAGACAATACAGTTACGACTGCTGAATCCTACACAAATGCACTCTATAACACAAGTGCATGGATCGTGCTATCCCAAACAGAACCAAGATGCTATCCTCCACAAAAAGGTGGTCTCCTGCCATAAACCAGCTCTACAACACAAGGAAGAAACTGTTGCAAAAGAGAGTAAAATCTTATGAGTGGAGGAGCTCCCTGGTCAGCCTCAGTAAGAAGCTGAGATCCCTTATAAGATCCTCCAAAACTAGCTATGAAAACAAAATTGCCACTGATTCTAAGGGCAAACACAAAGCATTCTATAGCTATGTCAAGAATCTCAATGGCAACACCCAGATCTGCTCCTTTCTACAAGTATACGATAGCGTAGCTTATTTCTTAAGCTTGGATTCCATGTCTTGCTTCTGCTTTATTGCACAAACACATGGTGCTGTAGCATCTTTCTCTGGCCGTGCACACTATTTCAGGTTTTACATGTGCAACTATTGCTTTGCTCTATTATCCGCATACCCACCTTACCTGATTTATAACTGATTTATAATGGCTTGTATGTCCCTTATGTCTTTCAGCATAGGCAGTACAGGAGGATAATACTACCAGCTACCACTGTACATCTTGGGCAGTACAGGAGGGCAATACTACCAGCTCCCACTGTACGACATGGGCAGTGCAGGAGGATAATAATACCAGCTCCCACTGTACAACTTGGGCAGTATAGGAGGACAATACTACCAGCTCCCACTGTACAACATGGGCAGTACAGGAGGATAATAATACCAGCTCCCACTGTACAACTTGGGCAGTACAGAAGGGCAATACTACCAGCTCCCACTGTACAACATGGGCAGTACAGGAGGATAATAATACCAGCTCCCACTCTACAACATGGACAGTACAGGAGGACAATACTACCAGCTCCCACTGTACAACATGGGCAGTACAGGAAGATAATACTACCAGCTCCCACTGGACAACATGGGCAGTACAGGAGGATAATAATACCAGCTCCCACTGTACAACATGGGCAGTACAGGAGGATAATAATACCAGCTCCCACTGTACAACTTGGGCAGTACAGAAGGGCAATACTACCAGCTCCCACTGTACAACATGGGCAGTACAGGAGGATAATAATACCAGCTCCCACTCTACAACATGGACAGTACAGGAGGATAATACTACCAGCTCCCACTGTATAACATGGGCAGTACAGGAGGATAATACTACCAGCTCCCACTGTACAACATGGGCAGTACAGGAGGATAATAATACCAGCTCCCACTGTACAGCAGAGGTAGTACAGGAGGATAATACTACCAGCTCCCACTGTACAGCATGTGCAGCACAGGAGGATAATACTACCAGCTCCCACTGTACAGCATGTGCAGCACAGGAGGATAATACTACCAGCTCCCACTGTACACCATGGGCAGTACAGGAGGATAATACTACCAGCTCCCACTGTACAGCATGTGCAGCACAGGAGGATAATACTACAGCTCCCACTGTACACCATGGGCAGTACAGGAGGATAATACTACCAGCTCCCACTGTACAGCATGTGCAGCACAGGAGGATAATACTACCAGCTCCCACTGTACAACATGGGCAGTACAGGAGGATAATACTACCAGCTCCCACTGTACAGCATGTGCAGTAGAGGAGGATAACACTACCAGCTCCCACTGCAGGCAGCAGAACCTTATGGCACAGTGTGGTTAGTGAACCTCAAGATCATCAGCTGTGCTACATTATATAACAAATGTCAGTCATCATCACAAATGGTACCTTTTCATTCGTACCCCCATTCTGCAGGTCATGATGGGCACCTCAGAATCAGAGACATGTCAGTCATCTGTCATCACTGCACTGGCCCACGCTACAGCTGACATGAGTGAGTGGGGAGGGAGTGCCTCACTGGGGCTGGGGGTTCTGGGCTTTACTGGCAAGTAGTCCACTCCAATCATCTGGGCCATCTCATCCAGAGCTGGAATGGGTGGTTGAGGCAGAAAATAACCAGAAGTTGACAAGCTGTGTTTCAGCCAACTGCCTCAGCAGTCGATTTCATATCTACTGGTCCAGCTTACATGCTCTTATCCTTTCCACCCCTTTTATGGACTCAGTAAGATGCCCAGCAAGCTGGGAATTAGCTGAGTGGTCTTTAACATTAGTTGTTATGAAACACAAAGAAGCAGCTTGTCATTGTAGGCACCTACATGTGCCATGCCTGAACATCTCATTCATGTTCTTGTAAGCTTCATGAAGTTAAGTGAGTGTGAGTGTGTGTGTGTGTGTGTGTGTGTGTGTGTGTGTGTGTGTGTGTGTGTGTGTGTGTGTGTGTGTGTGTGTGTGTGCGTGTGTGTGTGTGTGTGTGTGTGTGTGTGCGTGTGTGTGTGTGTGTATCTGTGTGCATTACCATGCTTTCCTAATGTGTCAACTACATCACTGTGCTTCACTTATGCCAGTTCCATCCTACGTAATATACTCACTGAGGTACAGCCATCCGCCTCCTCACATGAGATGTTCCTGTTTAGTTATTCATGTCTATTTTGCACAACAATATATTGTCTCCATTTGGTGAAAGTCATCCTCTACCCTGAAGTGTAGCTGTATGAATCCTTGTGTACATTTTTTTCCAGTCTAATTTTTGCTAAACTAAAATCTTTACTTTTCTATCATATTTGATGTGAGGTGGGCCAGATTTGGCCATATAGTTTATATCATCTTCAAATCATGGCCTTTTTTTTTAGACCAAGTGCAGCTGACCTTAGCAGCTTATATTCACATTTATTTTGGAAAAGACAAACACATTTCTGGCTGCCTGCTACTTAGCTATTCTGCTTCCTGGAAGAAACCATCTACATATTTTCAGATTTAATTTATTACCCCAGGAATTCATCATTGTTTACACTATTGTGTATGCCTCCTTGTAGTACAAAGCACATGTATTAATAAGAAAAACTTCTCCATGAATATAGCTTCATGTATGATTCAACAACTGTAGTACATCCATGTTAGTATTCAACCAGAAATATTACACAGAGGAAACAAATTATCCTTTTTAAAAAGCAAATAAAAGAACATATACAATAGTTTGTTCTTTACCTTTTTATTCTTATCAGAATAATTGCCATTTTTCATACAATTATTTTAAGACAAAACAAGTTATGTCATCAGGGATTTTATTTTTCATATTTCCGGAAAATTATAAGCATACCTAGTGATCAGCATTAGTGCTTTCTGTGGTATAAACCATATGTAATATGTTCAGCACGTAACAACTGTTCTGCAGTATGTGCAGGTCATCTGTCTAGTACTAGGGATCATGTGACCTGTGGAGTATTTGGAGTTTTATCTCTACAAAGTAGTTGTGTGAAATTGTCATTATTTTGTACAGTATAGCCATGTTCGGTTCTTCACTAAGTACTGCTAGATTAGCTACCCTTTAACAAATCTAACCTCAGAGTAGTATCCTGAAGACTACTCTTAAATATTCAGGGTGTCTTATACTAGTCTCTCTCCAACATCCAAGTACTATATATATCTAGCCCTAGTCCTCCACCACTTGGCAACATGGTTTAACAGTCTGATGTCACCCCATCTGTGGCCAATCTGATTTCATTACATGTTCTAACATAGTGTAGGGACTGCCTTATTCTTATAGACTGTCAAGCACTTCTACCAACTGATAGTACAACCTGCCAGACATGGAAATATTTAAGAAACTTAGAAGTAAGCTTCTTGCACCAGGCAACTATCATTAAGTGTCATAGATGCACAAGAGGACATCAGTCACAACATATCACCAGGTCTATAAAATATGCTGAGACTGTAAAAATGAATTTGCCATTGCCTCCTACAACCCTTTCGACAAGCTTCCAGAACACAAGGCAACACCTATACCTTCTCCATTCACACAAACTGCATATTCATTTAGCTCACCCAAGTGTCACCTGGAAAGCAGGTCTAATCCCATAAGGCCCACTGAGTCTGTTTCCACACAAGGAATTATGGAATACATACAAGTGCAACAAAGAAAGAATTGTCAAAAAAAGTAGCATAATGGGTGACAAAATGGAAACACCCACTAATAATGAGGTTCACAAATAACAAACCACAAAGGAAATCTACTCTTCTAAAGTTGCTCTCTTTAGACCTTAATTTATTACAACTGAAAAGCAAAATGTGTTAAGCACTTTCATCCTTACAAGTAATCTAAAAGGACTCCATCAGAACAACTGAACTGCTTTACTTCTTTCTTTATACAAGAGAGGTTTTATATGAGGTATACTCAAATTTTCTTACTCTATTAAAGAGTTACAAATTCATAATTTAAAAACACATGAAATGGCAAACCATTGTAAAAATACACTAAATAGCCACTTAAAACACAGTTCTATGTCAACCAAAAACAGATTTTGTGTTTTTTATTAAAAAAAAGATTCCCTAATTTGTTTCTTAACCAAATTTTCAAAATTTTTTAACTGTGGGTGGGCAGGAGGATTAAAGATACTTTTCTGCCTGGGACCACTATCAGAATTAACAGAATTCTGTTTGTGGAACAAAATTTCCAGGTTAATTTTTTTACAAAAAGTTTTTGATCAAGTATCATCTTGTTAATATGCAAGTTGGCACAGGGAATAAATTTAAAACCTTTTGATAACAATTTAAAGTGTTCTATTGAGGGGGTACAATGCCACTATAGTTGAAGATGTTAAAGTTGTCAAAACTATATTTAGTACCATCATTTATAATCAAATCTGTAGAGGGCATCAATACCTGCCCATCCCCCATCTCCCTCCCTGCTTCACCCCTGAGCTCAGATTCTAACAGTACTGAGGTCCCCTCTGGTTCATAATTCTCTCTGATCTGCATGCATTTTATTATAGAGTTAAAAAAAACTTTTCGGAGTGTGATTTAAATATTGATCATTAGATGGTGCTGTTTATCAAAAATTTAAATTATTTTATTTAAATAAGAATAATTTTTATATTTGCGAGTATATATTTGTTAGTATGTATTTAATGTGGCATTTTAGGTTTTTTGCTAATGAATTACGTGATGCGTATACGATTTCGTATTTATAGATAATTTAAGTGAATTAATAAGTTAATTTCAAAGCAGTTATTTGATTGGTAGTTTTATAACTGACAAATGTATTTAAACTGTTTTTTCACTATGCCCTTTATTCTGATGAATTCTGCTGTATGTAGACGAAAATGCGTGTTAATTTGAAGCATTAAATTAAAGCGGATCGACTTTACTCTTCCTAAGGACTGTCATTTCACCCTGTTGTTTGTGTTATTGGTGCTATTTTGGGTGAAATTGTGTTTCGTTTTTTGTTAAATGTTTGTATATATTTTTGATATTCCAAAAATAGCAGGAATAATGGGACTAGACCTTATTAAAAATACTGCAGCGCAGAAGTAATTCTTCTCTCAAGGTGTAGATCCTTTAATTGAAGGTATATCATTCAGTGTGCGATTGTCCTGCAAAACAGTCAACATAGCACTAGAATGATTAATAAAATCAAATATAATCATACCACCCTCTCTTATTGGGTTTCATGAAGCATATGGTCTTATCCTGAGTAATAGACTTCAACACTTTCCCTTCCTTTTCTGTTAAAATATAATGAAAGATTTTTTTTGCCTTCTCTAGCTTGTATAGATCATTAATGCAAGCTTCTTCAAAAACCTGGATTATGGGGTGTAGTGCAGGGTTAAAACATCCTGTATATGTTAAAACTTGAGGTTCTTTTGATTTTGTTATTGTTTTCACTATTAAAATACACCATCAAGTTTAATTTTCTTATAAACAGTTTTAGCTCAATTAGCATATCAGCTATATTCAAGTGTGTATGGAGAATGAATTTAAAACCTTTTTCAAATAAAAAAAAATAATTCAAAGTTACTTCCATGTGCTACAATTAAAAATTTTAAAACCGCTTTATGTTAAGACTAGCCCATCATGTTGTACTTCTATTACATCTTTCTCCCTTTCCTTTTCCCTCTGCCTTTCCACTTCTTTGGTTTATTGAAGTATGGAGTCCTGGGACACTTGAACAACTTTCTGATTGGTATAATGTTGGGGGCCTGTATCATTTGGATAAGGTGGGTTATTTTCTATTCACTCTGATTGTCTTAGTGGGGGAAAATCCTCTGGGCTATCCAAATGATACGAATTATCCACTGGCCTATCATTAACCCCCTCTAGCTGCACTGAACATTCTGCTTGTCTGTCAATGTTAATAGCACTGTTTTCTTTCAAGACAGTGGACTTTTTATTTCTACTATGACCTTCACTTTTAATAAGCTTTCTAAGTAAAGAAATAATTGGCCTAAGTGGGAAATTAACCCATCTGTTGTGGAATGGGGCAGTAAGTGCAAGCAGCTCAAGAGTTCTCTGTCACAGAGGTTTTGCTTGAGATAAATGCTATGTGCTTACATATACCCTTGACTGATAAATATTCAAACAACATTCCTTTTGGAAGCTGTTCTCCCAAGTTTTCAACAACAAGGGTCAATGTATCTACAATAAAATTTCCTGCCTCTTCCTTGCTCCCATAAAATCATTGGATCACAGGTTGTTACTAGGCTATTGACCCGAGGCCCTTAAAAGCCTAACCAAGAATTTAGCCCATGTTCCAACAAGTCAGAACCCTATGCCACTGTCCAGCAGGGACACAGCTGGAATCCTAAGGGTGTATTTTCTGTTCCCCATCCAGTTATCCAGGTTGCGCTTAAAAAGGGTTAATGAGGTACTCTGCTTGATGTGGGGAGAGAATCTATTCCACAAAAGGGGGAGTCTCTGGGGCACAAATTTGTCCTGCTAACAAGTCCTATTGATGTCACAGACTAGGTTGAGGTCGCATGTGTAGGTTACTCGAGTGGAGCTTGACTTGTAGATATGCAGCAGTTCCATCAAGGCAGGGTCTGAAATTGCTTTTCATGCCAGATAGAGTGAATCTCTGAGGAGTCTGTAGGAGACTGAGTGGAGGGACAGGACCTGTACCCTATCTGTGCAGGGTAGATATTTCAGGCCCTGGATTCTCTCTGGTGAGGAACCTCTGTGGTCTCTCCAGCTGCTGCATGTGCTTTGTGAAGTACATGCTGAAACGGGCACTGTACTCAATAATGGATCTTATAAGGGAAGAATACAGGGATGTTATGACCACCTTGTCCCTGGATGAGATACCCTTACTAATGAGGTGGGCCATGTAGAAAGCTTTCTGTACAACTGAGGCAATATGGTGGGCAAAATTTAGTTTGCTATCAACCTGGGTGCCCACATCCCTCATGACTGATTGCGTGCATAGGACCTTATTATTAATGTGATAATTTGTGGGGACATCACTCTCTCCAAAGGGGATGATGAGGCATTTTTTGGCATTCAGTTTGAGGCCATGTTTCTGGCACCAGTCATTTGTTTGAGTGAGACCCATTTGGAAGTTGTCTGCATCACTAGGGAAATTGATGACAGCACCCAGCTTGCAGTCATCTGTAAAACTGGTCACCCATAGCCCACTGGTTTTGGCCTGCACCTCAGAAAATTATATCCCAAACAACAGAGGCCCCAAGTCCAATCCTGGGGGTACACCGCTCATTACAGGTCTACTGCTTGAGGTGGCTTGCCCTATTTTGACTAGGTGGGTTCTATCAGTGAGCCAGTTTGCTACCCATCTGGTAACATATGGATTGATGCCTAGTTGAGAGAGTTTATCTATTATACCAGAATGGGGAATAGTATTGAAGGCTTTGGCCAAGTCAAGGTAGGCGGTGTGCACCATCTTCCTCTCATCCATGGCTTTGCTGACTGTCTCAAAGAAGTCGACCAAATTTAACAGGCATGACCTTCCCTTGATGAAACCAAACTGTGTGGGATCGAGTGTTTGGAGGTTGCCAATGTCCTTGTTAATGAGGTCCATGATAATCCATTCCACAGCCTTGCAGATCAGGCTACTTATGCTGATGGGTCTATAATTTCCTGGATTAGTGGACGCTCCACCTTTGTGCAAAGGGATGATAGTGGCTGTCCTCCACTTGGCTGGGATGAAGCCGGTATCCAGTCTCTGGTTGAATAGGGTGCCTAATGGTGCTACAAGCTCCTGCCTGAGTTCACGTAGGATGCAGCCTGGTATGCTATTGGGTCCCATGGAAGCTGTTTGTTTTACCTTTGAGAGGGGAGTAATGACTTGCTCCCTAAAGATAAGGGGAGGGGGGCAAGTACTGGGGATGTCCTGATTTACTGATGGGGGACAGAGGGGCTGAAGTTTTCACTGAACCTGTCTGCCAGCAGGTTGGCTAAATCTACAGAGCTTGTGTATGTGGTGTCCTTGACCACCAGTTCTGAGCAGATCTAGGTGCTTCCTTTGAGATTGTGGACATATGTAAAGAAGGCCTTATGATTGTCTTTAGCAGATGTGGCCAGTTTGGACTCAAAGTTAGCTTTGGAGGATTTCACTAGTGTTCTTATTTGCTTTTTCAGGCTAAGGAGAGATTGCTTCTAATTAGGCACCTGCTCCTTCTTGGTCCTGCACAGCAATTTTTTTTCCTTTTATTATATTGTTTATTTATTGCAGATGTACACCAGACAGGTTTACTCTTTCTTGAGGAGGATGATTTCACCCTGTCAGGTATACCTGATTCAACGCAGCTATATAAATGCTATAGTAGTTTGGTGTAGGTTTGGACATATGTGCCAGTTCCTGTGGAGGGGGAGGGGGCTGTGAAGCTGTTTATACCTTCCCTCAGGGGGTTGTAATCGGCTTTGGAGAAGTTTTTTTTGTTTGACCCTAGCTGGGGGGGGGGGGGGGGAGCAGGGGAGATGGTGACTTTGAAAGTGACTACTTTGTGGTCGGATCTTACCAGGGATGATGACACTGTAGGGATGCTACAGTGGTTACTCATGTTGGTTAATACCAAGTCCAAGATATTTTCACCTCTTGTGGGGTGTCAACCTACTGGTCCTAGACATTTATTTGCATTGATGAAATCAGGGAATCTCTGGGCATTTGTGTTTTGGCATGAGTATTTTTTCCAGTCTGTGGTTGGATAGTTAAAGTTGCCCATGATCAGGGTAAACGGGATAAATGGTAGAATCTTGACAGATTCAAAGAGGTCCAGATAGGTGGAGTGGGCATCTTGAGTCAAAGTTGGAGGCCTATAACTAGCTATGATTTGAATAGGTGTCTTGTCAATTGTTAACTGCACCTAGAATGTTTCCTGTGTGTTATACTGTTTGACCAGCCTGGAGGTGTGTATGTATTTTATATATATTGTAACTCAACCTCCTTTTGCTTTGCTGTCCATGGTTTGGGGTCTAAATGTATGATAGGTTGAGTAACCTCGTATGGCTGGGGTGCATTCCGCAGCTTTGAACCAGGTTTCTGTGACTACACAAATGCCAGCATCTTCCAGGGTTAAAAATGCTTGCAATTAATGCAGTTTCATGTTTAGAATCCTAGCATTTAACAGCATGATCTTTAATTTACGTTTTGATGAAATTTTCATGTTGGGAATTTTGACCTAATAGCATTGCCTAAAAAAGGCACTATGGGGGAGGAAAGAGTCTTTGCCAGGAGCCTAAAGCCGAAGAGAGGTAGATGCAGGCCATCTCTGGCAAAGCATCGTGGTTTGTCAGTCATGTCATCCCAGGGTGTCAGGTACTGGATCCCCTTGAAATGACATCAGAAACAAAGCCAATTGTTAAAGTAAGTCATGTTCTGCTTGTACTAAGGCATCATTCTGGGTGACAAAAGAATGCTGCTTAAGGCTAGGAACATACCTGCCTGGGACACATATTCAGCAAGCTCGATCATGTCTCTCTTCATATAGTCCAGGGAGGTATGTCTCAAGTTATTCACACCAACATGGACTATGACAGAATCATAACAGTACCTGTTGAGAAACTTGAGTGCATGGGCGAGATGGCAGATTCTGGCACCTGACAAACAACTAACCGTGACTTTCTCCTTATCCAGCCTAGTGACAGGCACATCTGTGTGTCTCACAATGGATTCTCCTATGACTTATATGTTGGGTTTATGTTTAGGCCTCAGTGACTGTGAGACACAGGTGTGTGGACTATGTGTGATGTGTCGTATGGTGGGCAGTGGAGTTCATGTGTGTTTTTGCCTCAGCGGTCTCTTTTGTTTGGGTATGCTTTTGTTGAAGACCTCTGCATATGTGGTGGTGTGTTGTGTAGGTGTGGGTGGTGTTTGAGGTGTGGGGTTTGTGTTGACAACCTTCTCAGTGCCAGATATACTGGCTTGTAGGGGAGAAAGCAATGACTCTAGGTGCTTGATGTAATTGCATCTCTCACAAATTGTGTTCCTAGGTGGTAGTAGTAGAGGGTTGTCCATGTACATGAGGCAGTTGCTACACTGTCTCAGGATGCCCATATCAACCAGACTGGCAGGAGAAAACGTAGGAAACTGTCCATCTATATTTGTCAGAAACAGAGAGAGAGTGGCCAGAGAGAGCTAAGAGGGTAAAGGGTGGAAGGTTTAAGAGTAGTACTACTAGATGATCACATAAGTGCTACTAAGGGAACATTTGTTGCTGGAATACCTCAAAAAAGGGTTAAAAACCATGCAGCTGCAGCTCTGGATGCAGCAAACCTGTATCTAGACTGTGATACTCAATTTAAGGTTAAGAACACAGTAAAAAACTCACAAAGAAGCACAGATTAACCACTTACAGACAAAAGAACAGAACTCAGTATGAAAAAATACAGTTAAACAGTAACGAAATGCAGTAAAATGCAGTTAAACAGTAATGAATTGTAGTAGATAGCATTGAAATATAGTTAATCAGTAAACTGCTCTAAAACAGTGCAAATGTAATAAATTATCTCACAATCACAACAGTAAAAAGCAGCTCAAATAAAGCAGCAATTCAGTAGAATATTGTCATCAGTTTAATAAGGCTACTGACAAACAGTAATAAATGCGGGTCTATATTATAAACCTGAAAGCTCTAAACAGCAAACACATGTACATCGAACCATAAAGAGTGATGTACAATAACAGCGAAACACGTATTCAGCGAAAGTAAAAACACCAAATGTATTTCTTTAGCCAGCAGCGCAATCCTGGGGATAAGGAAATATATCCTTTTCCCCACTGTAGTGCAATCGCGGAGTTGGTATATTTAAGTAGCGGGGGTGTGGGGGGCAAAAGTTTGATTTTTTAGTTTTATTTAGTTAATTTCGGTATACCTGCATGGTGCTGTTGGTTAAACAAACAGGTTCGGTGTTTTGAATTTTGCTGAATACGTGTTTCGCTGTTATTGTACATCACTCTTTATGTGTCGATTTACATGTGTTTGCTGTTTCGAGCTTTCAAGTTTATAATATAGATGCATAAATGTGGCATACTAAATGCAGTTGAACTCCTAAGCACAAGCAGCAAAATGAAGTAGGAAGAGGCACAACTTTTTTAATAGAAAGTGAGGAGACAGGAAATAATTCAAGGTTGAGAAGCTAAAGGGGTGGTCCTTCACAACTTATTTCACTGTACACAGAAGAATGAGCTGATGTAATGGGACTGGGGGGAGTGTCCAATATCAAATTTATACTACAGGTGGGCAACTCAAAGCCACCAAGCTTTAATACCACAACACCGGGTGGGTGGGATACACAAGATCAGAATAGAGGCAAGGACTGAACTCATTAAGTCTAAAAAACAGTTGCACAGTTTAAACAGATATGCAGCACATGTTTTAGTAAATCAGAAGTGCAGAAAACAGTTGACAATAAGCACTTATATTTTCCAGTCTCACAGCAGAGGAATGGCAGAATACCTATCTCACTGCAGCTTTGAGCAAACAAGTACAAACTGGTTTAAACACTGGCTATTTAAGGCACAGAAATAGGAACCAGCCAAATTATCCAATCAAAAAAAAAACACAGCCTTGCAGTACTGACTCTCGCTAGATCAGATCAGATTGAATCCCCCCTCCCATGAAGAAACAGTTAGCCTCTCTAGATAAAATATTTCACTACAAGCTGAAAAAGTCACACACAGTAATAGATATTCATCTCTGTGCTAGTATTTTTCAAGTACAGCAACAAGTAAAAGAACAGAACAGACAAACAAAAAGGAGACAAAGATAAGAACAGATGTAAGGATTGACTTCACTAAGTCTAAAAAACATCTTGCTCCTGCTGTTGTGAATTCAAATTACAGTTGCACTAATTTCATGCAAAGGCAGCATCATTTCTAGCTATGATTTACTGGTGCCAAACAACTAAAGCTTACATTCTTCACTGTTGAGGCTCTGATTGGTACCTTCATCTGCATAAACAGCTTCACCTACAGAACAACTTCCTGTCATGAAATATGTGGCTTCCTGTTCACTGCTGCCTCTGAATCTTTGTCCATTATTAGTAATTTTAAAAGCTGCCTACTGTGCTCAGTGCAGACAATAAAATGAAATCACCCTTCATCATCATCATTCAGGCTTTACACATTTCTACCTTGTAATAGCTTACATTAATAATAAGAAGTAATAAGAGCATGACTTTTCAATTAAACTGAAGTATAACTGTCTGGTGCTCTTATAAAAAGGCAAGGCAAACAAATGTAATAAATGGAAGCACTTTCGTACACTAGTATCAGTGAACTTCATCAGATAAATCAATTACAACAATTGACACACTAATACATTCAGTAATGATGACATCACAAAAAGGCAGTCTAATTAAAGACTTAACTCTAAATGTGACATGACAAAATAAGAAATTATTATTACAATAGTAACGAATAAATAAATAAATTCTCATCAAAAACCCTCAAACAAAATAATTTTAAATAAATAGTCAACACGGGCCACTTTAAAATGTTGAATATTTGTTTAAAATTATTTTGTTTGAGGGTTTCTGATGAGAATTTATTTATTTATTCGTTTCTATTTTAATAATAATTTCTTATTTAACCTGTCATGTCAAGTTTAGGGTTATGTCTTTAATTAGACTGCCTTTTTGTGATGTCATCATTACTGGATATATTTGTGTCAATTGTAACTGATTTGTCTGATGAAGTTCACTTGTTATTTACTCTATATGTAAATAATACACTTGCTCACTACAGCAATTGTATCTTAAAATATGCAGATTACACAACATCATTGTATTCTGCTATACTGCTCTTTGTCATCATTAGTAATCTACAGACTTGTTTTAATATCTTCCATGACTTGCTAGATAATTCTTTTAACACTTTAAAGGTCACATCTACATTATGGACTCCGGATTAATGAATAAATCCAAATACTCTCAGTTTCAAGTATTATCTAAAGATCAAACCATGTTAGAAAGCACATCTTCCAATAAAATGCTTAGTGGCTATACTGGATCAGAATCAAAGATTTGGCTATCATTCCAAAATAGTTAATTTAAAAGCAAAACAAGATCAAGTATGTTTTGCTGTGCTGAACAACTTATTAAATTAGACAATCCTACTGGCAAGGTGCATCTGTGCTTCTAGTATATTTGCTAATGTCCTTTCTACTACTGTAACCTCAACAGAACAATGCAAAAATAAAGGTGCCAGATTTAATGCTGGTCTGGACAGTTTTATACATCTCACTAGTGTGCCTATCTAAAAAGCCTTCACTGGCTAGAATTGACTCAACACATAAGTATGTCACAACTGGAGTTAAAAAACTTTGTCTTATCTCAGTCTACCAAATGTCTAGCCATTAATCCCCTGACTGAATGATACATACCAGCAGGTTCCTTTGATCAGCAAAAAACTTATTGGGTCCCTATCTCTTAATCATTTTGGGGATTCTTTATTCTGTACGCTAGTTTTAAAAAATGTAGAACAACCTGACTGTCATGGTTTTGCAAAGCAGTCTTAAAATTATAAAGAAAAAATCTATTTTTGCACACATTTCCCAATTGGCAATACAGCTATTTCACTAGTATCATCTAAGTGCCTCCTAATGATCTCTGTTTCTCTGCATTCTATCACTCCTATTTGTCACCATTTTTTTCTTGCTACTGCAACTTCTGTATGGTTTCGTCGCTTTCCTTTTTGGTTGGTTTAGTTTCTATCACATTCCTAACTAACAATTCTCAATCCACATACTTCCCCTCACCTACAAATCATATAGGTTCATAGGTTCATAGGTAAGTACTAGGCTATCTGCCCGAGGGCATTTATAAGCCTAGCCAGAATGTGTTGGCTTTCGCCACCCCCCTTAGATTTATTCCCTGTGCCTCTGTGCAGCAGAGCCATTAGTTCCTGCGCCTCTGTCCAGCAGAGCCACTGCAGTGATCCCTGGGGTAAATTTTCTGTCTCCCATCCACCCGTCAAGGTTTCTCTTGAAGAGTTTTAGTGAGGGGCTCTGCCTGATGTATATTGGAATCCTGTTCCAAAGCATGGGGAGTCTCTGGGATAGGAATCTATCCCTCCAGCATGTCGTAGTTATCATTGTGGTGAGGTTTATATCTCCAGAGTGTGTGGCTCTCCGGGATTTGTATTTTTTTAGGTGGAGCACGTCTATCAATTCAGGGTTGGACATGGCCTTGTATGTCAGGCAGAGATCACCTCTGAGTAAGCGGTATGCAACCAAGTACAGCTGGAGTTTCTTGAGTCGGGCTGCATAGGGCATATATTTCAGGCCAGTAATCCTCTTGGTGAGGTACTTTTGTGGTCTTTCCAGCTACTGCAGGTGTCTTGTAAGGTACATCCCAAATGGGGTGTTGTATTCTATGATGGGTCTAATGAGTGATGAGTAGAGAGGCACAATAACCTCTTTTGTTCTAGATGCAAACCATTTTGTGATTAGGTGGGCCATATAGAAGGATTTTCTAACCACCTTGGCAATATGATTATCAAAAGACAGACTACTATCTACTTGGGTCCCCAGATCCCTTATTACATTTTCTGTATTTAGGGGACTACCACATATGTGGTAGTCCATGGGTACTTTGTTTTTACCAAAGGGGATGACTATGCACTTTTTGGCATTTAGCTTGAGGCCATGTTTTTGACACCATGTATCTGTCTCAGTGAGAACCTTCTGGAGGGTGTCTGTATCAGCCGGAGAATCAGTTATAGCCCCTAGTTTGTAGTCGTCTGTGAACTTGGTCAGCCATAGTCCTCCTGTGCTTGCCTGTACCTCTGAGAAGTATATACCAAACAGGAGGGGTCCTAGGACTGAGCCCTGGGGGACGCCACTTGTAACCAGTTTAGAGTCGGACCTAGAGCCTGCAACTCTCACCATGTGGGTTCTATCTGTGAGCCAGTTGGCAACCCATCTCGTTATGTAGGGGTTTATGTTCAAGTTGGTGAGCTTGTCTATAATACCAGAATGGGGAATGGTGTTGAAAGCCTTTGCGAGGTCTAGGTAGGCTGTGTGGACCTCCTTTCCCTCATCTAATGCCTTGGTAACTGTCTCAAAGAAGTCCACCAGGTTTAGGAGTCATGATCTGCCCTTAACAAAGCCAAACTGGGTAGGGTCCAAGGTTTGGAGGTTCCCAATGTCCTGTTAATGAGTTCCATGATGATGCGCTCCATAGCCTTACAGACCAGGCTAGTCAGGCTTATAGGGTGATAATTCCCAGGGTCCGTTGTGGCTCCACCTTTGTGGAGTGGGATAACTGTTGCTGTGCACCACTCTATGGGTACATAGCCTGTAGAGAGGCTGAGTTTGAACAGTGTGTTAAGGTGTGGGGTTAATTCATTTTAGAGCTCTTGTAAGACACAGCCTGGGACACCGTCTGGTCCCATTGAAGTTGTGTTTTTGGCTTAGGCTAGGGCTGTTTTAACCAGTGTGACAGTGACTGACGGGGCCCCACACTCTTCCGGTATGGTTATGGGCCCTTTAGGGGGTGGGGGGGGTGAGGTTTGCACTAAACCTTTCTGCCAGAATGTTGACAATATCAGTCGGTTCAGTGTATTTTGTGCCATTCTGCACTAACTCAGAGCAGATCTGAGAGTTTCCACTTAGGTTCTTGACATAGCTAAAGAACACTTTGTGGTTATCTTTAGAGTCCTTGGCAATTTTTCTTTCATATCTAGCCTTGGATGACTAAATGCAGGATTGTAGTTTCTTGCTGATACTGATCAGGGATGTCTTTCCTTCTTGGGATTTTACTCTTTTCTGTACTTGTTTCCTCCTTCTACTGTATAGCTTGTTTATGGCAGGGGGTCCACCAGACTGGTTTCCTTTTCTTGGAGGAGTGAGTCTTGGTTTTACTTGGGATAGCATGACCCATGCATTCCTGAAGATGCAAATAGAGTGCCTTTGTAAAGGTTGCAGCAGCTTGGACAGCACTGTCCTTTAGCATGGGGGCTGTGAACCTTTCCACCTCAGTCTTAAGTAACGAAAAGTTTGCTTTTGAAAAGTTTTTCATGGTGGTTTCCTTGATTGGGGGTGGGGGGCAGAATGTGGATATCCAGAGTGATTAGTCTATGGTCTGATCTAACCTGCGAGGGGTTGACCTCTGGTGTGGAACACAGGTTGCCCATGTTGGTGATGACTAGGTCCAATATGTTGTTCCCTCTGGTGGGACTGTTGACCAGTTGATCCAGAGCATTCAAATTTCTAAATTCTAGGAAGCGTTGGGCAAGGGGGTTAGTACTTGAGTAATTCACCCAGTTTATGTTTCGGTAATTGAAATCACCCAGTATTAGGGTGTTTGGTAGGACCTTCATATTTCCCAGTGTCTCCAGAAATGCAGAATGGGGGTCCTGGGTCATGGTGAGGGATCTGTAGCAAGCTACAATTTGGATTGCAGTTTTGCCCATTGTTGGTTGCACATGGATGATCTCTGATGCATTGTGCTGCACCACTAACCTGGAGGTGTGGGTATCCTTGATGAATATGGATACACCCCCGCCTTTTGTGTTTCAATCCTGGTTCTGTGGCTGAAAGGTATGGTATGACTTATAGCCTGGTAGTGCTGGGGTGCTCTCAGGAGCCTTAAACCAGGTTTCTGTTACTGCACAGATGTCGATGTTCTCCATACTGAAGAGTGCCTCGAGTGTATGCATTTTGAGGTTTAGACTTCTGGCATTGAGTAGCATTACCCTCAGTTTTTGGTTACTTGTGCTATTTATGGTGGTGGGTTTGTCTTTTGAGCCATACCTAAAAAGGCACAATGTGGGTGGCAAGAGCCTTGGCCAGTATTTGAAAGCATAAGGGTGACAGGTGCAAGTCACCTCTTGCAAAGCAACGTGGCTTGTCGAGCATGTCATCCCAGGTGGACAGATACTGGATCCCCTTTGAATGACACCAGAAACTTAGCCAATTGCTGAAATTGATATTTTTTTCTTTATACTGTGGCATCATTATTGGTGAGGGCAGGATGCTATTCAGGGTCAGGGTCATACCGGCCTGGGCTACATGATCAGAGATTTCTTCCATGTCTCTTTTCATGTAGTCCAGGGAGGTACATCTCAGGTCATTCACACCAACATGGACAATGACAGAGTCGTATTTGTACTTGTTCTGGAGTGACCTGAGTGCTTGTGTTATGTGTCGGATCCTGGCACCCGACAAGCAGCTAACTGTAACCTTCTCCTTGTCCAGCCTAGTTAGTGGGACATCAGTGTGCCTGACTATAGAGTCGCCTATTACTAGCATGTTGGGTATGTTATTTTGCCTTAAGGGCTGTGATTGCGTGGCACACTGATTATGTGAAGTATGTGTTTCATAGTTGGTGATGAGGTGTGGAGGTTGCTTGGATGTCTGCTTTGGAGGTCTCTGTTGCTTTTGCAGATTTTTATTTACAGCCTCCGAGTATGTTTTCTTGTACTTATGTGTGTTATTTGCTGGTGTTGGTTTATTAGGTCTAAGTGAGACTGGTGGTGTGTTGCAAGTATTACCCTTTTCCTCTTGACTGTCAGTTCCAGTCTTGGGTTGAGAGAGCTTTGCCTCCAGTTTGGCTGTATAATTACATCTCTCGCATATATTAGTGTTTGGTGGCAGGAGGAGAGGGTTGTCTGTGTACATGAAGCAGTTGTAACATTGCCTCAAAATGCCCAGATTCACCAGCTGGACTGGAGAGTACACCGGAAACTACCCTTTGGACATGCCTGAATAGGTAGAGTAAACTGTTTTTCTGATTGGGTGGTGGGGACGAATAGAGAGCCTTGTCCTTCTGGACAGTATAGGGGGTCGAGTGTTAGGGTTAATTAGTGCTTGCTATGAGTTTTTAGCAAGTGCTTGGCTGTGAAATGAATGGTTTGAGTGCTAAAGTTGAAGATTTGTCTAGTTCCAAGGGAAAAATTGAAGAGTAGACTACATAGAGCTGGGTGTGGTTTAACCCTAGGTAACCAGCACTGCCCGGCGTGCAAAACCACACAAATGCGTTTTTTATAGCAGGGAAGTGAAAGAGATAGAAATTAGCCCAAAATGGCCAAGAAACTACTAACTTCTGGGCTGAAACCACTCCTCCAGGGACAGATAGGCTGCTCAAAGCTCCCCTCTCTCACAGGTGAACAGAGAAACTTCCTTCTATCCAAGTAAGGTATGGGCAACACAGAAACTTGTAACACAACCCTGGATTCAGCAATAACCTGAAAACTAGACTATACTTGTTCAGAAGGTGGGAAATAAGTATTTTTTTTGTTTTGTTGTTTTTTTCAGAAAATAGAGCAGATACAATCAAAACAACACTTTAAATGCACAGAAAAAGCTATCTCACTTTAGTGTGTAGCCTAGAACAGTTAAACGGATTATTTAAACACAAAAATGACTTAATTCAAGTGCATGTAGCAAATAAGTACAATATGTAGCAATAAACTTTTTAAATCACAGAAACGCTAAAATAAATTGGCGTTTTATGCGGAATTAGTTTAAGACAGCAAGAAAAGCAGAAAAATGATAATCACTCCAAAGTCTCTCTTTTGTTTCTCTGCTGCTGTAGACTCTGCAGGACACCTGGAAGGCACCTGCTGAGCGGAATACAAACGCAAAAACCACGCAACACAGAACTTGTAACACAGCCCTGGATTCAGCAAAAACCTGAAAACTGGACTATACTAGTTCAGAAAGGCGAGAAACAAGTTTTTTTTCAGAAAATAGAGCAGATACAATCAAAACAACACTTTACCCAATTAACCAGTTAAAAAGCTCAAAACTGAGCCCTGTTAGGGTGCAGAGAAACCTTCTCCAAAAAAGACGGCCTGGATCAGGGCACAAGTTATACAAACAAAGCTAGATCCAGCAGGCCTGAATCTAGTCTATGCTACAGCAAACAAGGTGTACCGATTTCAGAAAGAAACAGTTCAAATAAGCATGCACAATAAACCTTTAACCAGAAATTCCCAGCTCAGAAGGGCAGAATCTAGCCTCTCCTCTCACAAGAGTGCAAACCACAAACCTTCTTAATGTAAAATAACTGGCCTGAAGCCCAAGTGCTTAACCCAGTACTAATACACTTTTAGAATAACAGACACTGAGCCTTCAATCAGCAGTTCCCAACTTAGAAGGATGTACACTACTTGTCCTGCAACAACAGTGCAGACCACAAACCTTCTTAATGTAAAACAACTGGTTTGAAGCCCAAGTGCTTAAACCAAAGGCCAATTTAATCAGACTACTAACAAGCAGTAATAAAGGCAGCAGAATAAATTCAATTGAGTACTTTTAAGAAGAGGCAAAAGCAAAATAAGGTAATAAAGTAGGAAGAAACACAATTACAGCAAAGCAGAAGAAGTGCAATTTTTTTTTTTTTGTGGAGTCGGAGGGAACAGAGCAGATTAAGATACTATAGGGGATGTCCTTCCAAAGTGCTCTCTCTGTACACAGCAGAGGAGATGGGACTGGTAGGAGTATCTGAAATCAAAATATGATCTCACTGTACTCAATTGGTTGAGTAAATGAGATGGGTCCAGAAGGTGTGTCCAAAAACAGATTTACAGAAGGGGCGGGCAATTCCAAAACCACCAAGATTAACACCACAACAGGAAACAGGAAGGGGGTGGGGAACTAACTGCAGATAGACAGACACACAATATTTCATGACTCAAATCTTAAATAAATGCAGAGAAAAGTATACTTAAATCAGCTTGTGTCCAGTTGATATATGCAGACAAGTCTCAGTAGCCAACAACTCTGAACAAAATGATTACTAGAAATGTAACCAACACAAATTTTAATGCAAGCAGACCCCCAGGCTAACACTAACACAGGAATTCCAAAGCAGTCTAACAACTTTCAATGAGCCCAGATGGCTACACGTTTTCACACTTCATGCAACTAACTGCAGATAGACAGAGACACAATATTTAATGACTCAAATTTAAAAATAGATGCAGAGAAACGTATACTTAAATCAGCTTGTGTCCAGTTGATACATGCAGACAAGTCTCAGTCGCCAACAACTCCAAAGAAAATTATTGTAAACTAGTTCATCTATTATTTTTTTCTCATATTTTCTCCCATAGCCTGTTTTGAGTTTATTTCAGATATAGCTATCACTTCCTTTTATAGTATTCACTGTGTGTACTAGGGTCTGTCCCCAACCAGTTTGAATACTTTTTTGTTTTAATGGTTGTCTATATACCCTATGTGTACACTGCTACCATTACAAGTAGTTGCAGTCTCATTTGTATTTCTCTTTACTTAACACAGACTCTAATGTATAAATTATAATCTGTGACAACATATTTCCTTTGGTAATACTATGTCTTTGCTTAAACATGGATTTACTTGTTTATCAGTATTTCTTTCAGCATGTTTGACGTATTACTTTTTTGCACACTTAGCAATGAAACTTTTCTGTCTACAGCTAGGAATTTTCACATAATGAACTAAATCACACACATACTTTTTCTTTTTATCAAAAAATGTTCACTGCTATAAAGAAAAAAAACACTTTTAGCAAGCTGGATTCACTGAAGTGACACTCAGATGAACCTTGCTTTCTGTATAAAGATGTTTTGTACATAAAACACAATGATGCAGATTGATTTGCCACAGAAGACAGCATAGTTTGATCGGAAAAAAACTTGGCTGTTAAAGAACTCCTGTCACCTTTGAAGAGCACACACTATTTACTTATAAATATTCAGAAACTGAACCTATAATCATTCTTCCTTACAGCTAATGTGTGCTAAATTCTAAATTAATGTGTAATAATCTGAAATAATACACTGGCTGTGTGAAAACTGGATGTGAGAAAGCAGATGGAGTGAGCATTTCCACTGTTGATTTTTTTATCATATGTATGCAGTTGTAAGCTTTTTGCAGTATATTGTTCTTTAAAATATTCATCTTTTGAGCAGAATTATTTGAAAGACAAAGTTTCAGAGGGCTTTCAGAAAAGTTGAGTACATCATATGTTTCACCTTAGCTACAAACGATACAGCCTGACCTGATAGCATTACACTGCACATATCAAGAATATAGGAATACTTGGTTGATATCTTACAATTCACTGGAGTGGATCATTCAAATGGCTGTAACAATGTTATTTGATAAGGTTTGTACAATTACAGTAATCTAGAGTAATAAAATGACATGTCTGGGAGTCCTGCTGAAATGCTAATGAAATAACAAATAAGAAAAATCTTTCCTTTTCAAAGTTCATACCCTGCAGTTATAGAAAGCTTCAGTGTTTGCATAATAAATTACCCAGATTAAAAAAAAAATATTTGTTACTTCAATAATATAACACTAAGATTTTCACAAAGATTGTTCTGTCACTCTGAAATATATTTATTAAAGCTACATCATTGCAGAAGCATACAGTGTCTTCTTTATTAAGATACTCAATGAAGCATGATGTTTGTACAGCCAGCAGACACCTGTTAACATGTTCTGTCATATTACTGACGTACATAAAGAATGAAGCCTCATTTCAGGTTAAATAGCACGCATCATTAAGCAGCATGCATCAATGACAATGTAAACTATAAACCTATGATGCTACTCTGAGAATTCCCATTATAAACCTATGATGCTACATTCAGAATTCCTCATCACACTACATAAGGGTTCTGCAGAATTAATAAACTGAAAGTCTATGAGAAAATGGGCCTGAAATGGAGGGAGGGATGAGAGGGGCCATGGAGAAATAATTTATAGGCTGAAACTATGAATTCATTTGTTTTATTCTCTGCAACTTTTATATCTTCTCATCATCAGAATATATTTAACATGTGTATGAATTACTCAGAGCCTGCTTAAAATACTCATCCCAAGAATTTGCTTTGATGGACCACTGCACAGCTTTCCGCCTGACTTATAAAATCTCCGTGTATGTTACAGTTTTGCAGACTGCAGTAGACAGCTAGCTTTGTACAGATAATATTTTGAAGGGAGGTTGTGTTCTACTGCAGTCCCCAAATGTAGGACTTTGCCCCCCGTACCCCAAGTACCTAAATATACTACATCTGGGATCTCAACAATGTGGAAAAAAGGACATAACTGTTTACTAATTTTCTCTATGTTTGGTACAAGCTTATAGGTAAAGAGATTGGGGATGACGCTGCTCCAGTACTGGACACACTCAAGCACCTGCAAAACTGTCTTTAAACATGAGGTTTAAATTAACTGCTGTGATAAGAAATAGGATAACAGGACACTGTGAATGAAAAATGAGGCTGTGAAAAATGTATCATCAGGATATTGAAATACAGCCATCTGAACAACTAATAAGGCAATGTAAATGTCCAAGGATTCAATGGAGCACAAGAGTCTTGAAGGACCTAGAGGGAAGCCTTAAACAAAATGCATGGATGCATATAAATATTGATAAGGTCCAAATATGATTTTTCACTGGTATTCTTAGAGCAGCAGGCATACCTGAAAATGAGAGTAAGATGGCTTTTGATTCACCATATCCCTTCTCTGACAAGCTCTAACTTGATTACTATGTGCATGTAAGTATGAGAAGTCAGCAGTGTGGCAATCTCAGGTTCCAGTGTAACAAGAATAGGATTGGATGCTGTCAGAGTAGCATATAAAATCTTGTAGCAGTGGGGACACCAATGTACTACAACATATTATTGTAGTAAAAACAGTGAGATACAGTTGAAAAAGATACTTTTCTTCTACTTTCGACTTTTTCCCGCTTAGGGGTCGCCAAAGAGGATCACTTGTCTGCTCATGATTGGCAGTGGAGTTTTTACGGTGTCAAGTTGCCAGCCCGGCACCCAACCTTCCACAGAAGACACACACACACACACACACACACACACACACACACACACACACACACACACACACACACACACACACACACACACACACACACACTCACTCCTAGGGCCAATTTAGAATGTCCAATCCACCTACAGCATGTCTTTGGGATGTGGCAGGAAACCAGAGCACCTGGAGGAAACTCACGCAACCACAGCGGGGACATGCAGACTCCTCACAGAAGGCACCCCAGCTGAGGATCGAAATGGAGAACCTCTTGCTGTGAGATGGAAACACTAACCGCTGCACCACTGTGGTCATCCTTGAAAAAGATACTTTTATTGCTCTGAAATTAACATCTTAGAATATCTTGATCCTCATCTATCCAAGAGAAGAGATAGAATGCTATCACAACACAAATTATTATGGTCAGCTGCAGCCAAATGAAATGAAGCCCTCTCTTTACATAAAGACAAAAAGATGAATGGCTCCAAATATCACCCAACATAATACAGGAAGGTTTTGAAAGAAGTGGCCCATTTAGATATCCCTTCTGTCAATTTCATAGCCAGACAAATTCCAAATAGTTTTGCAAATGGATTAAAAAACCTAGACATCTTTTCTGCTTATTTTTACTGCCATTCATTTAACTCGGCAAATCTACTATTCATAAATGTCTCTTTTTGTGGGTAATCTGGAAACTCTGTGTGGTTAAGTAACTTTCTTAGAATCATATAACAGACAAGGAGAGATTGAAACAATCGAACCTAAAACTATGGAAGGAATTTTTTAGCAGTTTTTAGCCTTTATCTTTTCTACTAAACTGACAGATATCTTTATTTCAGACATCTGAAAATCAACTGAGGAGCTCTCTGACAGTAGCTCTTAATTATGTCCACCAGTGACTTCATCTGATAAAGATTTGTCACACCATTTAATGGTATAGTTCTTCCATTTTATGCTTTTAAGGCCTATAGAAAATGTGATGCTGTACAGTTTATAGGTTCATAGGTTCATAGGTTGGTATTAGGCTATCAGCCCTAGGGCCTATACAAGCCTAGCCATAACAATTCCCTGGCTATTTCTTCCCACATTATTTACTTTCCTGGACCTCTGTCTAGCAGGGCGACTGACGTGATCCCTGGGGTGAATTTCCTTTCTCCCATCCAATCGTCAACGTTCCTCTTGAAGAGGTCCAAAGAGGCACTCTGCTTGGCATCTATGGGCAATCTATTCCAAAGTCTGGGGAGTCTCTGGGTAAGTTCAGCACATCTTCCACTTTCTCTGTATATAAAGCTACTGTATGCATAACACAGTTTGACATTAAGCCAAAGCTTACTGAATGCTCATTCAAGAGTCACTGTAATCAGTGTGCACTTTTGCTTGATTGCATTACTATGTGACTTCTATCTATGAATAATGTGTAACTATATATACTTATGAATGATTACCGGTCACCCTGTGCATATTGTAATGTAAACTAATTCAAACAGAACTTTGCTGTCCTGGACCTATAATGCCCAATGGAAACTTCTAAGTCATTAAACATAAAATAACTAACATCATGTGCAACCTGTTGGTAAACCTGGGAGCAATGTTGTTGCTAAAGTATTTACAATAAAGCTTCTTAATTATATAGGTTACATATCAGTCAGTATTAACTGATTGTTTGCTACCTCTTTATCAATTATAGCATCATATGGAGTGCAATGGCATTTTTATCTTGCTTTCAGTAAGGAGTAAAACTTGGTTTTATATATTTATTATTACTCTTTCTCTGATATATCTATGTTGTGGCAAGTTTCAGGTTTTCATTTTTTTCAAAATTAGACATTGTTTACAGAAGCTGCTTTACATATATTCTTATTTTAGGATATGCATTTTCTTTTAATGTGCACATTTCAACAATCTCAAAAATAAATAAATAAAATCACAAATAATATTACACTCCAAGGAAGAGTGTCAGATCCTTAACCCGTCAGAAGTATTACAACATTTTGGAACAGTGTTGCCGTGTGATGTGTAGCAGTAATGAATGTGGCACTACATTCCTCCCCAAAGAGATTTGAATATCATTATCATTATTACATATGCAATAAAAAAAAGTTTATATATTCCTCCCCAAAGAGATTTGAATATCATTATCATTATTACATATGCAATAAAAAAAGTTTATATATTCCTCCCCAAAGAGATTTGAATATCATTATTATTATTACATATGCAATAAAAAAAAATTTATATATTCCTCCCCAAAGAGATTTGAATATCATTATCATTATTACATATGCAATAAAAAAAGTCTATATTTTCAATTACAAGAGTCACACCTGGTATTACAACTTAGAACCAAAAGAGGTGGGGATTCTTGAAGCCTGAGTGAGTTTAGTGAATAGCAGATGCATATAGCATATTGTATATTAAAGGGTTAAACCATCTAGAACCTAACTAGTACACACTATGAAAAAAAATATTCTGCAGTGAAGTACATACGTCTAGGGAGCTGTCTCCAAACTCAGCTTAGTTGAGTTATTCTGCAAGGTCACATGAAAAAAGAAGTTCTCGCTATGAAGCAAAAAACACCTATTTCACTATTGCTGCTCTTTCCACTGATCCTTAGGTTTACAATTAAAAATGTTAAGTACATTTAAAGTGTTTGGAATCTATGTCAATATATAATACTTTCAATTTTATGTGGAATAAGGTATTATAGCAATAACCAATGAGTGGGTGTGATATATTAAAGATTTCCCACATGGTTGGTGTGGTTTAATCATGAAGGCGAAGACTGAGTGATTAAACAAAGGTAACCATGGGTAAATCTTCAAATATATCATGCCCAGGAGTTGGTTATTGCTGTTATACAATGACATTATTTAAGAAAAAAATTACTTTTCTTAAATAATGTCTTGGTATAATGGCGCCGTGGTGTTCTTTTGCTTTGTTTCCGTATTCTGTGGCTTTACTGACGTCCTGTGCTTGCGCATGGGATTTGCGTTCCCATGCTTATGCAGTACATGAGGACTTTGGAAAGGAACCAATGGAGATGGGAAGATCTCTGTTGCTTCTTCTTTTTTTTTTAAACTGTGAAATTCAGACAGTTTAGAGGTATGAGAGAGGGCAAAAATACAAGCAAGACCAGGAACATTTCTTTAGTTTTGTATAACGTACCTGATTTCCTTGTATTTTGTTTGCCCTCCGTACCTACCTCTTGACCTCTTAGCTCAAGAAAACTAGAAAGCCTTGGCGTATATTAATAGAAGAAAGTTCGGGTGACTGGACTTTTTTCTATTGGTATATCCTTGATTTCATCAGGCATGCTTGATGGGCTAACCAATCAGTATGCACACTTTTGAATTTTAATGACCTGTCATTGTATAATAAATAATACAGCAATTGCTTTCACTCCAAGAAGGAGAAATTAAAAGAAAGTAATGACAACTATGGGTACTTAGACTTTTTACGATTATTTTGAAAAAGTGGTCATTTATTTTAAACTGATAGTAACATTAAAAATGAAGACAGAAAAATAGTTATCTATTTGTGTGTTTGTGAGACCACGCTCTAGAATTTAATGAATGTGCCTATTAATTTCTGCTAAACCAAACTAGAAAACAAACATGCAATGTCAAAGTTTAATGAAGAATAATTTTATTCATAGGTTCATAGGTTCATACTAGGCTATCTGCCCTAGGGCATTTATAAGCCTAGCTAGGGTGTGTTTGGCTTTTGCCACCCATTTTAAATTAATTTTGCTATGCCCTTTTTCGAGGTTAGTATACTGTGCCTCTGTCTAACTGTGACACAAAAGTAATACCCAGGGTAAACCTATGATCTCCCATCCACTCATCAAGATTCCTCTTGAAGAGAGTCAATGAGGGACTCTGCCTAACCTGGACTGGGATTTTATTCCAGAGTGAAGGGAGCCTCTGGGTTATGAATCTGTCCCTCCAGCATATCCTATTTATTTCAGCACTGAGGTTCAAGTCTCTCGAGCGCGTAACTCGATGGGATTTGGATTTTCTGAGGTGCAGCATGTCCATTAATTCCGGGTTGGACATGGCTTTCTACGTTAGGCACAGATCGCCTCTGAGCAAGCGGTATGCCACTGAGTAGAGCTGGAGTTTCTTTAACCGGGCAGCATATGGCATCTGTTTGAGCCCTTTGATCCTCTTGGTGAGGTACTTTTGGGGTCTTTTCAGTTGCTACAGGTGTCTGGTAAGGTACATCCCAAAAGGGGCATTGTACTCAATTATGGGCCTGATGAGGGATGAGTAAAGAGGCACGATGACCTCTCCTGATCTAGATGTGAATCCCTTTATGATTAGGTGGGCTATATAAAATGTTTTTCTAACCACTTTGGCCACGTGGTTGTCAAATGAGAGATTGCTATCAACTTGGGTCCCCAGGTCCCTAATTACTTCTTCTGTACTTAATGGATTACCACCTATGTGGTAATTTGTGGGCACTTTGTTTTTGACAAAGGGGATGACTATGCACTTTTTGGCGTTTAGCTTGAGGCCATGGCTCTGGCGCCAGTTGTCTGTTTCTATGATGCCCTTTTGGAGGATGCTTGTGTCAGCTGGAGAGTTGATTATGGCACCCAGTTTTCAGTCATCTGCGAACTTGGTCAGCCACAGTCCTTCTGTGTTGGCCTGTACCTCCGAGAAATATATACCGAACAAGAGAGGTCCCAGGACTGAGCCTTGTGGGACGCCACTTGTAACTGGTTTGGAGTCTGACATGGCTCCAGTAATTCTAACCATGTGGGTTCTGTCCTTGAGCCAGTTTGCAACCCATCTAGTGACATAGGGGTTTATATTTAAGCTGGTGAGCTTATCTATAATGCCCGAGTGGGGTATTGTATTGAAGGCTTTTGCGAGGTCCAGGTAGGCTGTGTGGACCACCTTCCCCTCGTCAATGGCCTTGGTGACTGTTTCAAAGAAATCAACCAGGTTTAAGAGGCAGGATTTGCCCTTAACAAAGCTGAACTGGGTAGGATCCAGTGTCTGTAGGTCCCCAATATCTTTATTTATGAGGTCCATGATGATCCTTTCCATAGCTTTGCAGAACAAGCTAGTCAGGCTTATGGGGCGATAGTTTCCAGGATCCATTGAGGCACCACCTTTGTGGAGAGGGACCACTGTTGCTGTACGCCACTCTCTGGGTACATATTCTGTAGTAAGGCTGAGATTGAACAGTAGTTTTATGTTTGGGTTTAGCTCTTCTTGAAGTTCATGTAGGATGCAGCCCGGGACACCATCTGGTCCCATTGATGCTGTGTTTTTTGCTTTGGAGAGGGCAGCTCTTACCTGAGCATCTGAGATGTCAGGGAGGCAGCACTCTGCTGGGATAGATATTTGCCCTTTTGGTGGGGGGGGGGGTAGAAGTTTGCGCTGAACCTGTCAGCTAGGATGTTGGCAATGTCTGTGGGTTCGGTGTATTTTTTGTCATTTTGGACTAATTCTGAGCATATCTGGGAATTCCCACCCAGGTTCCTAACATAACTAAAGAAAGCCTTGTGATTATCCTTAGTGTCCTGTGCAAGTTTTCTCTTGAAGCTGGCCTTAGACAATTTTATGAGTGCCCATAGTTTTTTGCTAATACTGATCAGAGATGCCTTCCCTTTTTGGGATTTTGCTCTATCATGTAGTAGCTTCCTCCTTCTATTGTATAGTTTGTTTATGGCTGGGGTCCACCAGACAGGACGTCTACCTTTGGAGGATTGGGTCTTGGTTTTATTTGGGATTGCATGATCCATGCATTCCTGAAGGTGTTCATAGAATGCGTTTATAAAGGATTCTGCGGTCTGGGCCGTATTTTCCACAGGCCCGGGGGCTTTGAAGGATTCCACCTCGGTTTTGAGGAGTGTGAAATTTGCTTTAGAGAAGTTTTTCACTGTGGTTTTCAGGGCAGGGGGTGGAGTCGGGATGTGAATATCCAGTGAGATTAGTTTATGGTCTGATCTTACCAGTGAGGGATACACTTCTGGTCTGGAGCATAGAGTCCCCATGTTGGTGATGATCAGGTCCAGTATGTTTTCCCTCTTGTGGGAGTGGTAACAAGTTGTTCCATAGCATTTGAGTTTATAAATTCTAGGAACCTTTGGGCTAGGGTGTTGGAGCTAGAGTAATGCTCCCAGTCTATGTTTGGGTAGTTGAAGTCGCCCAATATAATGGTGTTTGGAGAGACCTTCATATTTTCCAGTGTTCTCAGGAAGGCCAAGTGGGGTTCCTGGGTTTGGGAGGGTGGTCTGTAGCAGGCTATAAACTGGAAGGCAGTTTTACCCACTGTTAGTTGCACATGGATAGTCTCTGATGCTTCATGCTGTGCCACCAACCTGGAGGTGTGGGTATCTTTGACGAATGTTGATACTCCCCCTCCTTTTGTGGTTCGGTCCAAGTTTTGGGGCCGAAAAGCATGGTATGAGGTATAACCTGGTAGTGCTGGGGTGCTCTCAGGAGCCTTGAACCAGGTTTCTGTTACTGCACAGATATCAATGTTCTCCATGCTAAGGAGAGTTTCGAGGGCGTGCATCTTGAGGTTTAGACTTCTGGCGTTGAGTAGCATTACTCTTAGTTTCTTATCCCTTGTGATACCTATGGAGGTGGGTTTGTCTTTTGAGCCTTGCTTAAAAACTATGGGGGTAGCAAGAGCCTTTGCCAATATCCGACAGCCCAGGGGTGACAGATGCAAGCCGTCCCTAGCGAAGCATCGTGGCTTGTCGAGCATGTCATCCCAGGCTGACAGGCATTGGATCCCCTTTGAATGACACCAGTACTTAAGCCAATTGTTGAAATTGATCATCTTGTCTTCATACTGTGGCATCATTCTTGGTGAGGGTAAGATACTACTCAAGGTCAGGGTCATACCGGCCTGGGCTACATGCCCAGAGAGCTCCTCTATGTCTCTTTTCATGTAGTCCAGGGAGGTACGTCTCAGGTCATTCACACCAGCATGGACAATGACTGAGTCATATTTGTACTTGCCTTGGAGTGACCTGAGTGCTTGTGTTATGTGGCGGATCCTAACGCCCGACAGGCAGCTCACCGTGACCTTCTCCTTGTTCAGCCTGGTGAGCGGGACGTCAGTGTGCCTGACGATAGAGTCACCTATTACAAGTGTATCAGGTGTGTTGTTTAGCCTTAAGGGCTGTGACTGTTCGGCACACTGGCTTTGTGAGCTATGTGTTGCATGTGTTTTGTTTTGGGGTAGCGGTTGCTTGGGTGTCTGCTTTGGAGGTCTCTGCTGCTTAGGCAGATTTTTATTTAGAGCCTCCGAGTATGTTTTTGTGTGTTTATGTGTTTGGTTTGCTGTTGTGGTAGGTCTATGTGAGACTGGAATTGTAGTGAGTGTGGTTTCCTTCTCCTCCTGACTGGTTTCGCCAGTACTGAGTTGAGAGAGCTTAGCCTCCAGTATGGCTATATGGTTGCATCTCTCACATGTGTTGGAATTTATTGGGAGGAGGAGAGGGTTGTCTGTGTACATAAGGCAGCTGTAACACTGCCTCAAGATTCCCAGATTCACCAGCTGGACCGGAGAGGAGATTGACAACTGACCTTTGGACATGCTAGAATAGTATTGGGAATTCCTTTATAATTGAAAAAAAGGGCCAGTGGGGAACGAGGTACTCAAGGGGAGTTTGTGAGGGTGTAGTGCTTTTAATATTTTAGTGCTGACTTATATAATTGCTTTAGTGAGCAAGTGCCAGGTATCTTAAATGCAATGTGTTACAGGTAACTTAAATGCAAAAATGACAAACAGTAACTTTCTTTCAAGTGAAACAAGGAAATAAGTACAGTAAGCAATGCAGATATCACTAGGGATCCACAGAAGTGCTGAAAAGCCGCGTTTTAGGTGGAATTAGCATTTCATGGAAATAACAAGCAAACAAACAGCAAACATACAAACAAAGCTAGATTCAGCAGGCCTGGATCTAGTCTATGCTACAGCAAACAAGGTGTACCAATTTCAGTAAGAAACAGTTCAAATATGCAGGCACTATAAGCCTTTAACCAGAAATTCCCAGCTCAGAAGGGCAGAGTCCAGCCTCTCCTCCCACAAGAGTGCAGACCACGAACCTTCTTAATGTAAAATAACTGGCCTGAAGCCCAAGTGCTTAAACCAGAACTAATACACTTTTAGAATAACAGACATTGAGCCCTCAACCAGCAGTTCCCAACTTAGAAGGATGTAAGCTACCTGTCCTGCCACCACAGTGCAGGCCACAAACCTTCCTAATGTAAAACAACTGGCCTGAAGCCCAAGTGCTTAATCCAAAAGACTTAGAATGATAGCTAAACTTTAATCAAGTTACTACCAAGCAGTAATAAATACAATTGAATACTTTAAAGAATGCCTGGATTAGTGCTCAAGTTATACAAACAAAGCTAGATTCAGCAGGCCTGGATCTAGTCTATGCTACAGCAAACAAGGTGTACTAATTTCAGTAAGAAGCAGTTCAAATATGCAGGCACTATAAGCCTTTAACCAGAAATTCCCAGCTCAGAAGGGCAGAGTCCAGCCTCTCCTCCCACAAGAGTGCAGACCACAAACCCTTTTAATGTAAAATAACTGGCCTGAAGCGCAAGTGCTTAAACCAGAATTAATACACTTTTAGAATAACAGACACTGAGCCCTCAATCAGCAGTTCCCAACTTAGAAGGATGTAAGCTACCTGTTCTGCCACTACAGTGCAGACCTCAAACCTTCTTAATGTAAAACAACTGGCTTGAAGCCCAAGTGCTTAATCCAAAAGACTTAGAATGATAGCTGCACTTTAATCAAGTTACTACCAAGCAGTAATAAATACAATTGAATACTTTAAAAAATGCCAGGATTAGTGCTCAAGTTATACAAACAAAGCTAGATTCAGCAGGCCTGGATCTAGTCTATGCTACAGCAAATAAGTTGTAGCAATTTCAGTAAGAAGCAGTTTAAATATGCAGGCACTATAAGCCTTTAACCAGAAATTCCCAGCTAGAAGGGCAGAGTCCAGCCTCTCCTCCCACAAGAGTGCAGACCACGAACCCTTTTAATGTAAAATAACTGGCCTGAAGCCCAAGTGCTTAAAACAGAATTAATACACTTTTAGAATAACAGACACTGAGCCCTCACTCAGCAGTTCCCAACTTAGAAGGATGTAAGCTACCTGTCCTGCCACTACAGTGCAGACCACAAACCTTCCTAATGTAAAACAACTGGTCTGAAGTCCAAGTGCTTAAACGAAAAGACTTAGAATGAGTTACACCAAGCAGTAATAAATACAATTGAGTACTTTTAAGATGACGCAAAAGCAAAATAAAGTAGGAAGAAACAATAAAACAGTAAAAGCAGATACTTTTTTTTTTTTTTTTTTTTAGTGAGCAAATGAGATGGGTCCAGGAGCTACAGGACAGAAACAAGTGCAAATGCAGGCCTTCAAATAAAAAAGTTGGGAGAGATGGAAGGCCGCCTAAATGGCCAATAACTACAAATTCTGGGCCAGAACCACTCCTTATGTGGTAGACAAGTTACCTAGTGCTTACCACTCCCAATGATAAGCTAGAAGGTTTCCCTCCAACACAGAAAGACTTGGGGGCTCAGTAGCTTACAAATAGTCCTGGATACAGCAAATCTGTATCTGGAACACTAATTACAGGAAAGGTAGGAAACAGGCTTACAATTTTTTTTTTCAGAAAAGTAGCAAAAAGAGTAGTAAAAACAATTCACATGCAGTGCAAGCTGGCACACTTGTGTATGTAGCAATATTAGTCCACACACAGTTTGGAAAAATGTAATTAAATTAAATAGGACTAAAAGCAAGTGCAGAAAGGGTTTATTAGGTAGAATCCGGTAAAGAGATGGGACTGGGGGAGTGTCCTAGATCAAATCTACAGTGGGGTGGGCACTGCAAAAGCCACCAAATTTAAACTACAACCAAGAACAGGGAGGGGGGGGGAGACAGTTTCAACAGAGATGTGAGGAATCAGAGTGCAAATTATAAAACCAAAAAAAAATACTGATCTCTGTATATTTGAAGAACAGTAAGACAACAGATTTCTAAGCAACAATTTAGCTCTATAATACAGAATAATACAGAAAAATATACTCAGCTCTATATATTTGCAGATAGTCTTGTAAGGCTGTCTCTCAACACACAGGTTCCACTTTAAATGCAGACTGCTGCTATTAACAGTTCAAATTAAGGGAACCTTGAGTTAACAACACACAAGCAATAGAAACCAAAATGAGGTGGGGGTGGGGTGGGGAAGACAGTTTCAACAGAGATGTGAGGAATCAGAGTGCAAATTATAAAACCAAAAATATATACTGATCTCTGTATATTTGCAGAACAGTAAGACAACAGATATCTAAGCAACAATTTAGCTCTATAATACAGAATAATACAGAAAAATATACTCAGCTCTATATATTTGCAGATAGTCTTGTAAGGCTGTCTCTCAACACACAGGTTCCACTTTAAATGCAGACTGCTGCTATTAACAGTTCAAATTAAGGGAACCTTGAGTTAACAACACACAAGCAATAGAAACCAAAATGGTATTCTTAATACCATTCAAATATTATAGAACTATAAAATGCAATCACATAACAGAACCCATACTGAAAGAGTTTTTTTGAGTATGTTGCTGAACAGAAAAGCCAAGACAGTATTAACAGACTGATATTATAGCATACATTCAGAAATAGAACTGAATCTATAATAAATGCTGAATGCAAATAGAAAGGTTATCATCAGAAAGAAGCACAACATTTAAATTGCTTTAAGTACTGCTTTTGCAATGGAAACAGCAAATAAGAATATATAGTTTTGAATGGAAACAGAAAGTAGTTGCAACCAAGTTAAAAAACAACAAAAAAGAATCATCATGGTACGGGACACACCCTGAGTATAGGTGTATGGATAAACAGTATCTACTTCTTTAATGTAAGCTTAAAACAAAATGTTATGTTTGTGGTAGACCAGGTACAAAAGCAAAAGCCTGTATTAATAAACAAAGAAATAGACACAAAAGCTGGTCCACTTAAAAGAGCTGAGACAAAGATTTATCTACATGTGTTTTATGCCCCCCGGAGAAGGCCTATGACCTTAAATCCTGGAATGTCTTCTTTGAGGTGCCTCAACAGTAAAGGGATTTAGGGCCACTGCATACCATTGAGTCCCTGGACATGAAAAGAGAGTTATAGTCATATTTTTGCAGTAATTCAAATACTTTCAAGGTGGGCATAAGGCACTGCAAAGGAGGGTGTCTTCTCTGTTTTGTTTTTAATTTCATTGGAAGGGAAATCAAGGCACATCCATTCTCTGGGGTATACTACGTCTGGGGATGTAACAGTGGTACTATTTTTGTTTTTGTAGTTTACTGCTTAGTGTGAAGCAACTGAGATACAAATCAGCACTTCCACATCAGAGATCATGGCTCTCTCTCTCTCACAGAAAAAAAAGTGAATTGCTTTGTGCTGATAAGTGAACTAATTATCTCAGGTGTTGGTGTTTAAGTAGTTGTGGTCTTTGTCAAGAATATGGGTATGGGGTGTCAGAAGACTTACCAATGAATAGGTACAATGACAGGAGGACTGAAAAAACAGACTCTGGTAGTAAACTGAGAAATGAATCATAGGATGAAGCTCACAGTTTAGTGGTCAGCCTAAATCCTCAACCTCAGTATAGCTTACTTAAACTCTAGAAATTTAGATAAAGCCTGAAATAATGGAGGGACAAAGGCCCAAAAATAGGAACAACTTTTAAATATTGCTCTTAAAACTTAGAAAGTTGCTAGAATAGCAGGATTTGAGTTAGCATGCATTTTCTGAAGGATGTAAAATCTGCAACTCAAAAATATGTGATTATTTATAGACTTCAGTTCTCAGATCATTCCAGAGATTTACCACATAACTATAAATTTCCTGAGGAGCAAGCCAAAAATATAAGACAAAAATCTGGACATTCTGCAAAAAAGAAAAATAAAGAAAAGATATTATTGTGGATACAAGTGGAAGAAATAATCTTTCTTCACAGAGAAGCTTGGGATCAGTGTCTATGATAGCGTTAGGAGCTACAAAAAGCTTGGAGTTTCTCCATGTACTAATACTGCTTCTTGGGACTGAAAGAAGCCATTTGAGGTAAGGTTTGAGCATTTTATAAGGCATTCCCTGAGTGCCTTCAACCATAGGTATAAAGTACCATGGGCAGACCAAAGACATATTGGAGGACTTATACCTCTCAGCTTGTTTGGAAATGCCTGAGGGTACTACAGATGACCATTGTTATAGCCAGGGAAGTTTAGTCAATCCTGCTTAGCTTGCTGCTATCATGACTCCAACCAGGATAGATAGTTTAGAAAATGGATGAATGGGTGGTATCATTGCTTTTCTGTTTTCTGCAACTGACATCCAGGTCTAACACACATCAGTGCATAGCTTGTTCATATTTTCATTGCTAGCTTTAATTCTTTTCTGTTATTTTTCTCATGTTGAACAAATGTGTATACAAACTGTGATGTCTCAATATTCAAAAGTCTTATGTGAACAGAGTCCATGATGACAGCCAAGCCGGGAGGGTATAATTCTGTTAGCTTTGAATCACTTCCTTAGTATTTTTATTGTCATTGCATTTCATTGATTTCTTCAGTTGAAATCAACTGAAACTATATTTTACTACAATGTGCTATTACTTTTTTCAGCTTTTTTCAATCTTCTTGGGGACCTAACAGCTATTTAATTTCTTCCAGTACCTTATAAATTCCACTTAACCTACATTCTGCATTTTCATCAGCATGGCTAGCAAAACTGGTAAAATATGGAATCCCTCATTAGAAAAGCAAAACTTTTTTTTTTACAATTTCAACACCAGAGAAGAAATTAACCCTTAAATGCAGAAAACTTCAGAAACATTCCTATTTTAAAATATAATTCTGCTCACATTTGTTCTTCTCACTGGATTGAAACGATAGTTGCAATCATTACAGTTAACTGTGGAGAAAATGTCTGTACCATACTACTTTGGCTGAATTAGTTTCTTGAATTGCAGAATATCAGACAATGATTTAAACTACCGAGAATAATATTTCAGTTGGTACATCAAAAACTGACTTGTATTCCAAAGACGCAAGAAGCTGATGTAAAAGTACTTTCCTCAGGGGCTTGACTGAAAAAATAGGACTCTACCAACTTACTAGATGTCATTTGACACAATTTCTTTCAGCCTACTGAGAAAACAATGACAACAGAGTCCTTCACAGTAGAAAGGGCACACAGAGCACTTTGCATACAGTTTGCTTCTAATTGTGCAGGATTAGTTTATGTCAAATGATTAAACTTTCAAGATATAGTAAAATCTTTAAAACTACCAGGAATAAACCAGAACTTATTTGGCAAAACTTTCTGATAAAGTTCTCTACAGTGTATTAATGCAAACGGATTAAATAATGGCAACAAAAAGGAAACCGCTAATGAGATATCTAAAATTAAATACAGGAGACATTATATTCTTGCAGGAGACTCGCTTGATAGATAAAATATACAATATTTAAATAATTTAGGTTATGAAATGCTATCATCTGCTTTTATCAAAAAGAGGAGAGGAACTGCTATACTTTATAGAAAATCCACTGTATTGCCTAATGTCATGGTATCCATTAATGATCCCAAAGGAACGTATACATTTGTAATAATCAAATATAATGGCAAACTCTATACAGTAGCTGATTTTTACTGGCTCACTTGAATAGTTGCAAGAGTAGCTGAAGACCACTTAAACTTACTATAAAGTCATTGGAAGGGTAGTTTAATATTAGCAGGGGATTTTAACTGCATATGCTGTATAGAGGATACAAATGAACAGAAAAAAGCTAAAATTCTGGCATCAGCTAAAGCACTACACAGATGAATTAGTAATAATAATTTAGTTGATTTCATAGTAAAAGCAGAAGACAAGTCATCATTCTTTACTCATTATTCTTATGCCCATGGGACTCAAACTAGAATTGATAGGATTTATGCCTCGACAGATTTACTTAAAAAAGTGCATTATTTTAAAGCTATTCCTTGTCCTTTATCTGATCATAATGCACTAAGTATTAAATATTAATGGATATAAGGAAATGTCATATTATTTATAGAATTCCAGTAAATATGATGAAATTAAAAGAATGTAAGAGGTACCTTAGGGAACAAATCCAGATTTTTTTATCTTTGAATGATAATGGTCAGGTTAGTAAAGTCATATTATGGGACTCCTTAAAAATGCATATAAAAGAATGGGAACATAGGCTAGTAATAAAATGCAAGAGGAGGAAAATGTTTTGTTAGAAGTGCAAGATGAAACAGACAAAATGAGGTTTGAATAGCAAACAAAGCAATTAGGTAATAATAATTTATTTGATTTAATGCTAAAAGCAGAAGATAAGTCATTGTTCTTCACTCATTATGCTTATGCCCATGGGTATTACCATAGGTAATTAGGAGCATTTCTCCCCAGGCCTCTGCTGAAAATTGGCTTTGTTTCAAGCCGGACTTTCCTGGTTAACAAATGTTAAATAAATAAATAAAATAAAATACTGAAGTCATTAAAATTAATGACAAAATATCAAACATTTTTACCACATAAAGTGGAGATAGCTTTAGAAAAAATAAAACTGCACAGTTCAGCAATGACCTCAAAAAGTCTAAGTAGATTAGTTAATAGAAGAAAGATTTTAAGCAAAAAGGCACAGATCAATAATATCCAAAATCCTCACACTAATAAACTTAATTCAGAGATAGAGGAAATGCTTAATATTTAAAAAAATCCATGAGGATCTTAATAAAGGTAAAAATAATAATCCTGATGATTACAAAGCTGACAAGTATTTCAAGAAAAAATATTGTTAATACACTTCATGAACAACAAATATTTGGTTAAGGTGTTTAATTACAGACACAAGGAGCAGGGTTTGATTCTAAAATAGGGTAAATGGCTAGGCTTAAAAGTCCCACAAGGGCAGTTAGCCTAGTACTAATCTATGAAACTATGAACCTATGAATATCTCTGTTGAATACGCCTATTACCATGAAGTTAAAGAAGCTTTAAAAAAGGGAAAAATTGCAATGCTCCAGGCTTAGATGATTGATGTATGGAATTACATATTCTGCTTCTGTTAAATATTTTAGAATTATCGAGTGACATTTTTAGGATAATTCAAAGTAACAAAATAATTCCTCCCTCATGGTAATTTTCTGTAATCTCACCTATACTTAAACAACGAAAGGATAATAAGTTAGTTTCCTCATATAGAAATATTTCACTATTGAATGTAGACTATAAAATATTTACTACCATTTTCATTACAAGATTAAGAGAAATAGTACATAATTTAATTAATAAAGATCAAACAGGATTTATAGTCAATAGACTAACATATAATATAAAAACGGTAGTAACTATTGTAGATTTAGCAAAAGGAATGAACAAGAAAATTACCCTAATTAGCTTAGATATTGAGGGAGCTTTTGATTCTGTAGATTAGAACTACTTGTTTATAACTTTAGAAGCATTTGCATTTCTTGAACAGTTTATTGGAATATTAAAAAACTGTACAGACTCTCCAAAGTATGTTAAAATTAGATCTTACATTTCTTAAGGATTCACTTTAAACAAAGGGACAAGGCAAGGGTGCCCCTTATCCCCTCTACTATTTGCATTAGTTAATGAACCCTTAGCTAACAGCATAAGAAGCAAAGAAAAAATTACGGATTCTCAATTAGCAGGGATTGTCAATCTAAAATACAGCTTTTTGCAGATGATATTTTACTAACTATAGGAGATTTAAGTTATTCAATCAAAGGACTAGATGAGGAAATTGAAAAGTTCTAAGAAGTATTGCTGTTGAAATGTAATAATAATAAAACTGAAACTTTAGTGTTAACTCACTTACTAGATAGTAAGTTTAAAGATAATCATAAATATAATTTGGAAGGAAAAGAACAAAAATATTTAGGAATAAAAATTTATCAAGATGTAAGATTATTCATAATAATTTTGAAAAAATAATTGAAGTGTTACTTCTTATTAAAAAATGTAATGATTTTTTTTACTTTTGAGGATAAGTTAGTACTTATTAAAATTATTATATTACCCAATATTTTATATCTATATCTATATATCTCTATATCTATCTATTGCATTCAACACCTTAAATACCTGACAAAAACATTTAAAGAAAATGGAAAAAAATGTTAACTTCAGTTTTATGGTATCCTAAAAAGCCAAGAATTACTTAGAGAAATCACATATGATTCAATGTATGGTGGTATTCGCTTCCTATATGTAGAATCTTATTCTTTTACTGCAAATTTTAACTCTATTATACTCTGCATAGACTCAATTTATACTAGTCAATGGGAAAACATTCAGGAGCAGATTAGATTTTAACTCTATTATGCTCTGGATAGACTTAACTTATACTAGTCAATGGAAAAAACATTCAGGAGCAGATTACACTAATTCGTATACGTTTATTAAATATGATTAATTAGAAATATGCAACAATCCTTTCATCTGGCTAATAAAATTTACCTTAGAAGGACATTCATTTCAATCTCTAGACTGTGCATATATGAAATCAATTTTAAAACAGTTAAGAAATATGTTTTTAAACTCCATTAATATCAAAATGGAAATGTTTGTGCTTTTCCACTGCACACACCTCTAGATTTAAGGAAACTCAGAACAGTGTTAAAATTAATTTACTAAAATGAATGATCAGTGTTTCTGAAAAAGGAAAAGCTAAGTTGCCAGAATATTTAATGAAAGATTATAAGTTGGATGAATCTGCTAACCAGTTAATATTATCTAGCAGTAAGAAATTAAATGAATTTGTAGATAATATGAGTGAAGATGAACAGAAGACGATTCCCCATTATATGAATATATTAATGCTATCCTCAAAGGTAGATAGATCTACAAAGGAAGCTTGAACAAGTCATATAAGTTAATTATAAATAATAATAATTATAATAATTTTTATGTAAACTTTTGGAACTTTTTAGACAGTAGTAGATTGAGTGGCTCAACATATGGTAGGAATAAAACTTTGTTACTAAAATCAATTAGACTTCTTCAAGTTTATATTGGAAAGTTTTGTGTGGAAATATATACATAGAATGTTTGTTACGCCCTATAAAATCCCTAAGTTTAGTAAAATGACTTCTTCATTTTGTTGGAGATGTAGTAAAGATGTAAAAGCTGATTGGACACATGTTTATATGGACTATGAAAAATTAAACATACATTGGAAAGAGATAAGTATGTTTTTAAGGGGTTATGGTCTGATAATTGTTGTTTAACTAGATCAATAATACTAATGAATGTTCCATTTCCTTTATCTGTAAAAGCCAAACAACAAAATATGTTTTGGGCTCTCTTGGCAGTTGCTAGAAAAGCTATTAAAACAATAGAAATCTAACTCACTTCTTACATTCAACATTTTCTTTTTAAATTAACTGAAAAAGAAGTGATCAGAATAAGATCTATATCTGGCATACTAAGACATTTAGTGGTTGAGATAACCTTGAAATACTGCTACTGAAATACCCCTCAAAGTGTGAATTGTATAAGATTAACTTGATTCAGTGCATTTCTATCATTGTATAACAATATGTGATGTTGAATTTCTTCCTTTCTGTGTATATAGTTAAATTAATATTTTCTTATAAAGTTCTCTAGAGACATTCCTGTGGAGTATAAATTAGCAAAAATACAATATTCTCCTTTTCCCCAGTTCAAAGTTAAAAAGAACTTTCATTTTATATACTTTTTCCAGCTAAACTAAATTTTTCCCAGAGCAAACTGCAATATCAAATAGGTGATTACAAATAAGCAAGAATTATTTTTGACACGCTTTTTGCATTCAAACCTGACTGAAAAAGTTTGGATAGCCACTTGTTAATTCAGTTAGTAAAGCATTCTAGGTATATTTCCTTTCTAAATTGTTTAATGTGTGAAGAACTGATACTGCATATCATGCTGATACTTAAGCTATTAAAATTTATGAAAGATGTAGCTTCAATCAGATGGCATTGTCAGTAGTCTTAACAGTTTCATCTAGTCTTATTTTGACCTTACTGATGCTACCATGCCATATCGTTTATACTGTTATCTTAGTGTCCAAATCAGCAAACTGCTAGGCTCCCTTTTTCAACTTGTCAAGGTGTATTAATTTGTTTTGAGTAATGCCAGGAGTTCTGCATGTGCTGTATTTGTTAAACTATTTATTAACATACAAACTACTCTTAAGATTACTATTTCTAAAGTACCTTCTTTTTCAATACTATTCCTTAATGCTATTTTGTAAACACATCATTAAGCAGAGTGCTCTCATACAAGTTAATTGTAATTTAGCCTCCTTTATTGCCCCAAAGCTATACTTTTTTATAGCTCATAACTTAAGTATATTTGATTTTCTTCAGCAGCATCCAGGATTAGCATGTGCGCTAGAATTTGGACATTCCTATCATGCAATCTGAGCCTCATTTTAATACCTGTCAGGAAGCACAGAGTGTTAAGATTCCAAGCGGGTAATGATTTGCTTCCTGTAGCTCAGGTTGCAGGATTTGATCCTTCCACATTCACTTTCCTAATATATGATTCTGAGCAAGTCCCTTAACCAGCCACTAGTCCCTTGCTGGCTGCTCCTGAAAAGACGTGTATTCATTTAGGTTTCTCTGCTAACTGAGGTATAAAGTTAAAACAAATCGGTATTACAGCATTATGTTTTACTGCAGAACTAGAGGCTGAACTGAGAGCAGATTCACTTTTATGGTAATGTTCCTTCAGTAGTGCTCTAGCAAGTTCTCTTTTATTTTTATTTTTGATATATGTATTGGTTAAAATTCTATTACTAAGAACTTTGTTACTCACTAAAATTATTCATGTGTCATGTCTCATCCCTTCTATGCCATGCCCTAGTTGAAATATTCAGTGTTAGTTATTTAGGTTGCACTAATTGCTTTTATTATATGTCAAACTCTGCTTACTTTCTTGTTTCAGACTCTGGATGTTATCATTTCTGGTATAAAAGTAAAGCTTCTCAGTGATTTTCCCTTCCTATGTGGGACCATGTTACAAGCTTGCACTTAATAAACTGATCCTTTCTTTTCGGCACCAATAACTATTGAATCAGATTATTGTCTATATTTTATGCCTCAGTTATGTGCTGTTTACTGTGATATTTTGTTGTTTTCAGGCATACCATGGGTTAAACTTACAACCTCAAATGGACAGCTTGCAATCTTACAGTGCATTCTGCCTCACCCTCTCTTCGATGCATGAAATATTTAATCCAGCTTTGCTTCAGATCGTTTTAACTGCTGTTAGTATATTTGAATTTCAGCTCTTGTTATTACTATAGAGTCTGGATATTTACTTCTAGGAATAATATCACAGCTTTGTACAGCATTTCTCTCAGTATACAGGGCTATTCTGAAAACTATATTTCTAAACAAATTCTTTTGGACAATTTCAATCAGTGCTGATTACATTATTATACCCACCCTCATGCACCTACTGGCTCATAACAACTTTGCTAAACATCAGTCTGATTGTTTTTGGTATATTTCAACATCAGCTCATTTAGTAGTTTTAGACTCTAGATATTATATGTTCCAGTGTAAGAATGCAGTTTATCAGTTCCCTTCTTTTGCCATAAAGGACCACGTTGAAGTTCTCTGCAAATAAGATTTGGCAAATCACCTAGGTTAACCCCCTACCCACTGAAACTGACTTCATCACAGCCTGTATCTTTAATAGCCATTTCAGTCAATGCAGCCACAAAAAAAAAAATAAAATAACTAAATAAAACTTTAATGTATTCCTGCCAACCAAATATTCACATACCAACAGCTAATTTAATCTCCTGCCTGTACCCACCTCTGTGATAAAAATGACATCTCAGTAAACTAAAACTAACCACTTTGTCCTCAGACAACTTGTCTTCAGAATTATTCAAACTGGTGGCCAAGGATGAACACAGGATAGCAGCAGATTTCTTCAGCTCCACCAATTTCATTACACTGATAGGAATTAATTACTTAAAAAATTAATTTTTGAAGTAATTTTCTTTCTAAATATGTTTGTTTTATATAGTTCTTGAACTATATCTAAAAAAGAAAGGAAATTTTAACCATATTCCTGTCAGAAATCACTTTGGAAATTTTCCTGTCAGTTTATCAGTCTGAAATGAGTTCCAGTAAGACAAATTCTCAAGACTCCAGCATCAAGAAAGAACTTCAGTCTCTGATAACTATAATCCAGCAACTTACTGCTAAGATGGATAAAATGGATACTAAAATTGATACCTTCATAGAAATAACTACAAAACAAATAGACTTGTTACATATAGACCTGCAACAACAGAAGATCCAGATGACAGGCATAGAAGAAGCTGTGAATGACATGGAAAATAGAATCCAAGAAGAGGAAATCAACATTGAGTTTCTGCTGAAACAAAATACACATTTACAAACAAAGCTGGATGACCTGGAAAATAGCTCTAGGCGCAATAATATTAGGATTTTTGGACTGCCAGAAAATATTGAAGGTAACAATATTACTTCTTTTTTAACAACATGGCTCCCTAAAACTTTAGACTTACCAGAAGCATTCTCTTTTGGTATCGAAAGAGCACATAGATCTATAGCTAATACTAACTCTAACAAAAACTATCCTAGATCAGTTATAGTTAGATTTCTATCATCTTTTGATAAAGAGATGGTTCTTAAATCTGCTTGGGCTAAAGCTCCTGTTAAGATTAATGAGACAACTGTGCGTTTTGACAATGACTATTCTTCCTTGGTAATAGCTAAAAGAAAAGTTTTTCTGCCACTAATAAGGGAGCTTAAAAAGCACAGTTTAAAACATACCTTCTGTTTCCTGCCAAGCTAAAAATCTTCCTTCCTGATGGTCCTAAAATTTTTGATGACTTAGACTCTGCTTTACTGTTTATCAAAAAATAAGATTTTGGATAAAATAGAGGAAATGGAATGGGCTAGTCCTTCATTAAAGAGACTGGCAACTGAAACTTCGTGGAAGACTTCAGAGAAGAAGAAGAGACTAAAAACAAATGATTTGTTCTATGTTTTTTTTCTTTTTTCTCTCATCATTTTACTTCATTATTAATCTTTTTAAATATAGTTCCTGCATTTCCAGAAAGCCACAGATATTCTGAAAAGATTTAATCAAAGTTATTCTCTGTGTGCAAAGAAATGTTTTGTTTCATAACCAGTCAAAATATCTGAGGAACTAATAACAAGCTATTATTCAATTTGTTTCTCTTCTGAAAAGAGAAGTAAGGTCAGTAACTTGATACATTTTTTTTTCTCTTTTTTCTCCTTTTCTTCTTTTCTTTGTTTAAACAATGACATTCTATTTAGATTATGTAGTGGGTAAAGGGTGGGGAGGGCAGGAGAGAAGAGTAATGAAAATATGATAAATGGAATAATAACATATTTATTCCTTGTAAAAGTTTATATGTTCTTCAAATGCTATTCCTAATTATACTTTCTTGATTATACTGCTTATGCTTATTTGTAAATAATCTGTCATGCTTTAACTAATAATAATTAGAACTAAATAATAGTAAATAATATGTTTTATTTTTAACTCTATTAATATAAACAGTAAGTAATATTCCATTGTATATACTTCTTATAGCTTTCTCTTACATTTTTTTTATTTCTGCTTTACACTCTTTTATTTTCTACTCTCTTTTTCTTTTCTTTATTCTTTCTCTTTATTTTTTTTCATATTAATATATAGAAATGCTTTTGATCATATAGACACAGTAAATAATAAGATTTGGATAAAAATTGAGTTGGGACAAAAATATTGAGTTTTATTACTTATTAATAACTTTGGGCTTAATTTCACTTACATAGAGGCTGTAATAACCTGTAAAATACATCGCAAATGTTTTGTCATGTTTAGATGCATTTACACTGCTAAATGAATGTTTGTCACTAGTTTTTAACAAGTTTCCCGCCAAAATGTTAAGGAAGACAATCTGGGATGTGGGCTACCTCATGAACAGTGTCCTCGAGTTGTTTCAAAAGCTTCAACTCTCAGAATTCTCACAGAGAAGCTGAAAGCAGTCAATTTGACCTTTGACCCAGATATCACACTGACACATCGCAGATTCAGGAAGAACACTCTACCAGGAAGTAGAACTGATGCAAATGTGACTATGTGAAGGAAAATGAACTCTTTAACATCTAAATGTGAGTTATTTTATATAATTACTTAAATATCTATGTTATAATTCATAAAATATGTCAGTTATAATGATTTTAAATGATGCAGTTTCTTGTAGTAAATGTCTTATTTTAGAAGGCATAGAAAATGAAACATTTATTCAAGTGTTTTTGAAAATCTACTTGACTGCAGCATACTAATCTGTGTTAAAAACTTATGTTCCAAACATATACATTACTATAACTCATTTAATTTATCTGATTGACAAGCATAAATAACTTTATAATTCTATTCTGGAAGAAATTGTCATGTGATATATTTTAAAGCAGTAGTATAGACATACAAAATACGGATGGCTTTTTTTACAACAATGCAAGTGTTTCTGAGAATTTGCATAACTATGCAATATGATTTATAACAATTTCTATAAATATAATATTTTATTCTATTGACAATAATGAGTATGAGTAAAATGCTCATATACAAGCAATTCAAGGTTTTTTTTTGGAAGCTGTTGACTGCATTTACATGACAGAAAATAGATGCATCTTAATATATGTAATGTCTGAACCATATTAGCCAAAGTTTTTGATTTAAATGAATGTTAGAACTTATTTTTACATACTTTGAATAAATTAATATGTAAATATGCCTTCCTTTTTTTTTCTCTCTCTCTCTTTCTTTCACTCTATCTCCCTCTTTCACGTCTTTTATTTCTCTCTCTCCTCTTGGTTCCTAATATCAAGATTATTTGAATGCTATTTGAATACAAGTGTATTATATTACATAGATGTATATAGTAGTATGAATAGTTTAAAAAAAAGTTTATTTTAGTTTATATGATGCTGTTTTATCAAATGTGTAGTCTTGTCTTGCTAGATAATTGAATTGAAAGCTGTTAATTTAAGTTAAATATAACCAGTATTAAATTGATAAAGTGGTAGCTGAGGTACTGCTGCTTAGGGTAGGGGTTAACTTGAGTGGTAAATACTACTCTAAGTTGGAGTTTTTAACTCCAGGCTGGATGCAAGGTTTAATCCTTACATTATTTTCACTTGTTCATTGTTATATGTATATAGTTTTGACATCCACAATATATTTTGTACACTCATTGTCACTACAAACAAAATTGAATCCTATACAAAATCCCATAAGAGATTCAATAAATACAGCTATATTTAAAGGTACACCTAAAGGAGGAGATGTAACATTACTTATGTTGTTATTTGTTATTTTGATCATAAGATTCTTAAGTTTTAAAAATGCCAAATGACATCTTTAAAAGGAATTTCTTTAAACATTAATAGATTGAATAATCCATGTAAAAGGGCAAGCCTAATAAGATACATTAATTTACATAAGGCCAACTTAGTCTTCCTGCAAGAAACCCATCTCTTGAAAAAAGATATTGATAAACTAGCCACAAACAAATATACAGTATTGGTTAGTTCAGAGCACACTCAGAAAAAAAGAGGAGTGGCTATTTTATGGAATAAAAGTATGCCCATTCCTAAAACCATTAGGTCTTATCAGGATGACAAAGGAATGTTTTGTATGGTTACAATACAAATTAATGGGAAGACTTACACTTTAATTAATGTATATTAGATACCTGGAATTGGTATTAATACTTTGAAACATCATCTTGATAAGATCATATCATTCTCTATAGGAGATATTATTTTAGCTGGTGACTTTAATTGTATACTACATGAAAGTGATACTACCACTATAGGAAAAAGAAGAATTACATCTAATGCAAAACATTTAAATGATTTTGCTAATTCTTATCATTTGAATGATATTAATAATCAGATAGATTCAAAATCATTACCATACACCTTTTTTTCTAACAGATACAAAACTTATTCAAAAATAGATAGGGTCTTTATTTCTAACCAGATGGTAACAGCTTTAATTAATTCCAAAATCATTTCATGTCCTATATCGGATCATAATTCAATTGTTTTTGAATTCATGATAAAAATACTCATAATGTTCAGATCAAAAGGATACCAGCATACTTAACTCAACTAAAAGACTATAAAGAATATATACTTTCAGAAGTAAAACATTTTTTAGACATAAATAATACTCCTGAAGTCTCCATTGTCTATGTTTGGGATGCCTTAAAATCATATCTATATGGACAAAGTATCAGATGGTATAATAATAAAAGGAAATCTTGGGATAAGGACTTGTTAGATATTCAAAGTAAATTAGACTCTTATAAACATAATAATAAAGAAAAAAATATGGCCAAGAAAGTTATTGAAGAAATAAACAAACTAAATGAGAAATACAAAGAAATTTTAACTCATAAAGTTAAAATAACTTTAGAGAAATACAAGTTTTTGTCTTATTCAATAAGCCCCAAATACTTACATAGACTTAAAAATAAAACAAAAAGGTTGAATAAACAAAACCATATCAAAGAAATCTTTTCTCTAAGGAAAAAGAAGAATGTTTCTAGTATACCAGAAATACTAGATGAATTTAGAAATCACTTTCACAAAATTAACCATAATAACATTAACATGGAACCTAAAGATAAAATAAAGGAGTTTATAACCACAAACATGAATAAAAAGCTTAATAAACAACAGATTAAACTATTGGACAAAAGTATTTCATATACAGAGGTTATTACACAAATAAATAAGCTTAAATCAAATAAAGCACCGGGTAATGATGGTATTATACCAGAGATATATAAAATCCTTTCTAAAAGTACATATTCATTAATACATAAGGTTTTTATTTTGGCCCAAACTGAGTTAATAACCCCCCCATCTTGGCAATATACATTTATTTCGCCAATTTTAAAACCTAATAAAGATCCAACTAGATGTACTTCATATCGGCCCATCTCATTACTTAATGTTGATTATAAAATGTTTATGAGTATTTTTGCTGATAGATTGAAGACAATCATCCCCGGCATTATAGATATAGATCAGACAGGCTTCATTGTAAATATAAATGCATTTGATAATATAAGAAGAACTTTAACATTAATTGATTTTGCAAATAGGAAAAAGAAAGATTTAACACTTATTAGTCTTGATATAAGTTCAGCATTTGATTCAGTAAGTTGGGACTATCTGTTTACCTTACTGAAGTGCACAAACTTCTCAGATGCATTTGTAAATCTAATTGAGCATTTATACAAAGGAACATTGGCTTATATTAAGGTAGGAACATATGTTTCACAAAAAATACAAATTTTTAAAGGTACAAAACAAGGATGTCCACTTTCTCTACTATTATTCACTTTAGTAATGGAGCCTTGGGCTAATTTGATCAGAAACAGTACTGACATAGAGGGTTTTGAAATAGATGAAAATACAACATCCAAAATTCAACTTTTTGCAGATGATGTTCTAATTACATCAGCAGGATCTAATTCTTCTATGCAGTCTCTATTTGATAAAATGATGAATTTTAAAAGTATTTCTGGTTTAATATTCAATGAAGAAAAAACTAAAATACTACCTATATATACACGAAAAAATATTCCCATTAGTGATTTTACTAAATATGTACCCAATTCAGGTCAGATAACTTATTTAGGTATAATATTGTCTAACGATATTAAATCTATTATATATAATAATTATAATACCTGTTTTCTTAATATACAAAATCTTTTTAGTACCTGGAATAATATGTTTTTTACTATGGAGGAGAGACTTACAATTATTAAAATGATAATATTCCCCAAGATTTTATACTTAATACAATCAATAATACTTCTACCTACAAAAATAATTATCAAGAAACTGAATACACTAATGTTAAATTTCCTATGGGCACCTAATAGACCTAGGATTGCATTAAAGAAACATACTAATAGTTGGTCTCAAGGGGGTATTTCTTTTCCAGACTTTAATTTATATACTATCTCTTCTATTGTAAAAGTTATTACTTTATTAATAGATCAGTCATATGTCGCAAAATGGAAAGATTATTGGGAGCTAATTAGTATGCACTTCATGAAAATCTCCTTAACACATAAAAATATGATTGTAAATAACTCCATGTTATGGTTACTAAAGGAATTTTGTACTTCACTTATTACACCTAAACATATGGTTTGTTACCCATTAAATATTATTATTAGCTATCGTAACTTTATATTCATGCACCCTAAGTATAGGGAATGGAATTTTATTATATTCCCTATAATGTATACTCAGAGTATGCTTTTGTCATCTACTTCTGAAGGAACTCATTTAGCTATAGATAATGATCTAAAGTACTGGTATCAGTTGATATCTGATAATAAAGTTAAAAATCTAGATTTCTTAAAACAAGAATTTGATCTAAGAGAAACTTGCTGGTTAGAGGTTCAGACCTTTAGACAACATCTCATTAATAAAATAGATCTAATGTCTATAACAGTTAAAGAATCTATTCCAACACTGATTGATTACTTGATATTAAATTTACAACATAAAGTTTCTGATAAAGGTAAACTTTCATACATACATAAAATTATCAGACAAGAAACTTTTACAGTGCAGATACATACTGGAATTATTTCACTTCTATTAATGGGGACCCACCAAATCAACAAGATAAACAATATATATTGGAATCTGCCTATAGAACTACGTCTTCCATTGTCTGGAGACTTTATACATGGAAATTTTTACATAGATCTATTTATACACCTTTGATGATGAATAAAATAAATAATAAAGATAATCTATGTAAGAGATGTAATGTAGAAATTAATGCTGACTGGGCTCATATGTTTTATGACTGTATAAAATTGAAAGAATACTGGAAGTCACTTAATGAATTTTTGCAGGCTCTTTTTACAGATAATTTCATTATTTCTAAATCTCTTATATTATTCAACACACCTATACCTCAAAGTGTTAAAAAGGTTAAGCTTCCCTTGTTATGGTCTATTCTAGCAGTGGCTAGGAAAATAATAACCAGAAATTGGATTTCAGACATACCTCCTTCGTTCAATGAATTTAAAAATGTTATGAATATAGTGTGCCATATGGAAATAAACACAATTAGGTCAAGAACAACTAGAAAAACATCTTATTATATTCTATGGGATAATTTACAAAATTTGTTAAAAAAATCCTAATTTCAATAGCATGGTATTTTAGTTTAATTAATTGATCTGATTGTAGTGGATGTCTTTGTAAATACTTTAGTTGTTTTGTTGAATGTTATAATCATATCTATTTTGAATTACTTGCATAAAATTGTTATGATATTTCTCTTGTATGTTAAAACAATAAACCTGTTTTGAAAAAAAAAAAGAATTATTCAAACTAGCTGTTGACCCCATTGCCTACTCTGTTTCTATCCTTATAAACAAATCTGTAAAGAAATCCCTGTTCTCTACTTCACTGAAACAATCCTATATTCTGACACTACTCAAAGATGGCTCATCTACTAAGCCCTCTTAACTTTCTCCTTTGTCTAACATCCTTGAGAAATTCATCCAGTCTCAACTACTTACCTAGCTTTTAAACAACCTCCTGTCCCTATTGCAATATGGATTTTGCCTCTCCCACAGCACTGACACTGCTCTAATATATTTTCTTATCACCATTTCCAAACACAGACACAAGAATTACCTTGTTGCCAATATTTCTTGACTTGTCAAATGCTTTTAATACATTCTCTCACTCTAAAATACTCTGCCAATTCTTCTCCCATGGTCTTACTTTCTTAACCCTATAATGGTGCAACGCATACCTCACTAATAGGACCCAAAGTGTAAAACAGCAACAATCCAAATCCACCTTTATTCCCACACCCTCCCACCCTGGAAACCCTCAAGGTTCAATACTTGGTCCCCTCTTTTCAACATATTCATTAACAGCCTTCCTGTTTCCTCCAGTACTTCTGTCATTAGCCAGTACTCTGATGACTCCGACATTACTTGCTCAGCCACAACAGCTCCTAACCTTCAGAATGTCACTCAACTTTCTTTCACCTCCATTGAAGCCTGACTCAAACACTCCACCCCTGTACTAAACCCTAAAAAATAAGCTAATGCTATTTAAGCTCAAGTAGAAGTCCAATGCAGAAACTAACGTCACTCTTTTTTCCTCTATTGATGTTACTGTTGAATACATTTCCCACACAAAGATCCTAAGAATTTGACCTCCATGTCTAGCAGATAGTCAAGAAAACAAACTAAAAACTTTGTTATATGATGTAAAATCCTGCTTAACAGCACACTTGCAAACAAACAGCAATTGCCTACTTAAGTTGTACCCCTCATATTCTGCCCACATCTTCACAAATTTGCATTCAACTCAACTTGCAAACCTTGAGCAGTGCTACAATAAACTAAAGTTCATTACCAATTTATCTCTCAAAACCCAACACTGCACCTCCATAAAACAACTCAACTGACTTGAATACACAGACATAAAATGTTACATATCCCTGATACCTGACCATTCCTTAAGAATTTGTATACGCATGCTAGAAAACATTGCTCCTTCACGAAATTTCTAACTTAAAACTCTCCCTTCCGTAACTCCCACAGTGTTGTTGTTTACTAAAATCTGAAACTTCTTGCCGAGTTCTATCTGAAAGACCAGCAATTCCAACTTTTTCAAGTACTTATTAAAATCATATATTAGGCATACCTGGATATGTCAGTGTACCTCCCCTGCTAGATAAAGCTCTTCAATCTCTGACAGACTCCACTCCATTCACATTGTCTTTTCTCTGTGTAGTCACATAGGACCTTTCTTTTTAGATTTAACTATTATACCCCTAATGAATCACATCTTACATCCTCTCACTGTGTGGTACCCCTTAATTATTCTCCTCCTCTAACTTCAACTCAGTATATCTTCTTTTACAAACCTCATCTTAAAAAAATAAAAATACTACCTTTGTTTCCAGAATGCAAGCAATATGGTCCTCTGAATGTTTCCAGAATGTGAAATGCACTGCTACTATTTTCAATAAGTATATTGCATGTTGCATGATGATAAAGGTCTGCTATAATTGTTACTATAAAATATACTATTTTGCTATATTCCATTACGGTGCTTACCTTATGGAGGAGAATTATACAATATTCTGTTATGTCTGTGTATCTTCTATGCATATATGTTCAACAGTGCAAATACTGTATATTTGAATGTAATTATTCAACTATATATTATTTTTTACTTTTTTAGCGCTTTCCTCCTTGGTCTTCTACTAAAAAGAATGTTTCAACCCAGTTGGACTTTACTGGTCAACAAATACAAAAAAAATAAACTCATATTGTGTTTTAAATTTTTAGTGAACTTTGTATTTTAATTTTTTGTTTAGGGTACCAGAGCAGGTATCTTGGTTCAGCTTAGTACCTTCTTTGCAGAGCCACTAAGTGTGTGCATCACTTCACAGTTCAGTTCATAATTAGCTCATTTAGGTTGCTGAAATTAATCACAATTTTGCATTCTATTATGGATGTATAAATTCTGTGTCAAGCCACTTTTGGATACAGAGTTATGTGTTAGGCCTAGGATAGATCCTTAGTAGGTTCAGTATTATTGTAGAGAGTTTGAGCTTATTTTTTTGTGGGTCTATCAGAGTGGCCTTAGGACACACAGTTTTTACACAGTGATTTCATTGCAAGTTTTACCTTTGTATTGCAACAAGTTTGACCACATTTATTGATTTATTATAGTTTTGCATTTCTTATTTCATGTTTTTTTTTTGCCTTGGATCCAAAGATGTAGTCAAATGCCTATTAAAAGGTAACTCCTTTCATACTTTTTCTATAATTCTGATGCTAATGTTACAATTAGTAACAGGCATGTCCTGGCAGTAGTGAATTTAAATTTTGATTAGACTTTACAAGTAAAGATAATGCATTATTGCTTATAGCACTACCTACTTTAGTCAATTTCTATAATAACCCAAAGGACCAATCTGCCAGAGATTTTCTTGACAAGGAGTTTCCTTCTGTATACTGTATAACTAAGTTCTTAATTGATTACAAACTTTCTACAAAGTTAAAAAAGAAATCATACTGGAAAGCACCATAGCAAAGTTTACATCAAATTATCCTGGATCTACCTTAACTTGGATCTGGAATTTAATTTTATACACAATTTCTCTACTTAAGGAACTTGTTCATTAAATAACAAAAATACAAAACTATCAGTTAACTAGTGTATTGTTTCTTTGTATATTTTTGCTACCTGTGGACCAGTTTATTGTTTTTTGGTTTGTTTTTGTTACACATTGCAAAATGTAATAAACCAAAAATGTGATAATACTAACCACCCAGTTAACTAAAGTCCTTATGGTACACTGTGACCATGTGTTTTTATAAGACCATCCAACATATTCAGCCATGCAGCCACCAGCTTCAGCAGAATCATACACTTTTTTTTATGATTTTATGATTGAAATGCTTCTATGTGTGAAATAATTTTCCTACCTTTATTTTATTCAGCTACAGCTGTATACAACACTAATGACATAATAAGTTACAGAAACCATGATTCTTATTTTTGAAAGAGGACACTTACTAAAACTGAAAGGTAGTTACTGTACCATTAAGAAAATTGAAAAGAGTTGCTAATTAGGATTACTGGAATGAAAGATGGGTAATGTTTTCTTAAAGAAACAGAACATTACAGAAAGTAAAGTGCAGAAAAGATTAACAGTACTGAGTTGTAGTTTGGGTTATGCAGAGGGGGCAGTACATAAACTAAAACAAAGTGACATAATTCCTTTAGAGTTACAGACTGAGCACAGCAGACAAGGGAAGACATTTTAGGTGGTCTACAGCGTTAGATCACTTGAAACAGGTTTTGTTGTCTGATATTTTTGTTTTTACTAAGCTGTGTTAGTCATTTTTGAGTTAAATTACTTCTAGAGATTTTTCCAGGTGCTTTGGATCTTTTTCCTGATGACTATCATCACACCTGTTTTGCTCCATTGCACAGTCATTCCCAGTTACCTCCACCAGCATATAATCCTGTGGAAGGGGGTCCGTGGTCTTCACAGGGAATTTGCCTTAGAGAGACATTATTCTTGGCTGAACTAATAACAGGGGTGGGAGCCAAACAAAGAAGAGGCTGTCATCCAGAGAGCCATAGTTAGTACTTAAGATTTTCCCCAGGTCTGCGTGCTACCCCCAAGGCAACTTGATGTTAACAGACTCTCACAGAGCCATCACATGGCATGAATATATTACCACGCAAGCTGGCTATTGCATGTGTGGTACTTGGGGTATAACTGCTGCATGCTGTTTCTTCTGTCACTGCTAGAAGACACTCATATAGTTGGCTGTACAACATTCCTTCCACCAGGATGGGCAAGCTGGCTTTAGCCACATAGTTGCACCTTTCCCAGTTTGTTCCTTCCACACCAGGACTACTAGTTGATCCCAGGTTCTCTAGGTCACAGTCTAGGCTTCTTCTATCTGCATTATGAAGTTGGCTAACTTATTGAGAACGTGTTGGTAGTTTTACAGTTTGGATTTGCTGGCTTGCTTTGCAGCTGCTTATAGCTCATAATGCACAATTTGCTTTCCATATGTTAACATAAATGGATGGACTATGAGTTATGTTTTGTTGATTTTCACTAATCAAACAAAAAACATGTCTAAGAAAGTAGTTCACAAGCTTCCCTGTATCCCCTCTTGAGAGCTTCACCTCCAAATCTACATATTTAAGTACATTAACTCCATGGTCAGACAACTGTGGAAAAAAATGAAAATGTGGCAAAGTATGGTGATCTTGAACAATAAAATCACTGAAAACAATGCAACTCAATTACATTTCAAGGAAGTTTAACAAAAGAGAAGTGGTCAAAAGACAGTTGATGAAACACTCCTGAGCTGAATGTCTGACAGCCATGCAACTCATGTTTTGATATCTGTGACATCTGGCAAAAAATGATTTCTAAGCTGAACCTGATCTGTAGATTGCAAGCTTATTTACTGACATACTGACATACAGCTAGTGTACAGCATTACAGAAAAAAAATGATGGCACATTATCTTAGATACACAGTAAGAATTTGTTGCCTTTTAGCTGGTTTGGTGGAGTACATGAATAAAGCCCTGACTACTGCCCATGCTATCAGGGTTTGATAAGAGGCTTAAGTGACTAACAGAGTGGCAGGGAGGGTTGTATGTGGCCATTCTGCGTGGGAGGGTGTTTGTCAGTAATGCTTCCTAAGGGGAGGTGTTGTCTAAAGTGGAGAGTTGCCCTTGGTTGTAGTTGACGAATGTGGGGGATAGGAAAGGGAATTAGGCAGGGCATATAAAGAAATAAACTCACTGACAGAAGCGAAGGTAGCCAAGCACCTTGGACAGCCTTAGGAGCCATGCTGGCCAAAGCAATACCAAAGTAAGTTCAGAGGGATTGGAGATTAGCTATTATACCATGACCCCCCATTAATATTCCAAAAAGTACAGTTTTGTACCTACCATAAATGTAGATGTTCGAAGATCCACATTGCTGCAGTCCTTACATATGGGTAGTCCGCTGTCCTCGGTCGGCCCGAATACCAAAGTATTAGGCTGACGTCGGTCAAGGCGCTTAAAACTGACATCAGGACGTCAGGGTACAAAAGCGCATGACCGACGTCATTTCCTCAGTCTTTTCTTGCCCCAGATGTCAGAAGGCCCTAACAAGAAAGGCCAAAGCCAAAACCAGCAAAACTAACCAACCACCGTGCACTAACCATATTTACAATATGTACAACACAAACCACACCACCACCTTCAACAACAGAGGGAAGGAGGGAGGTAATTGGACTGCAGCAATGTGGATCTTCGAACATCTGCATTTATGGTAGGTACAAAACTGTACTATGTTCTTCATCTCACATTGCTGCAGTCCTTACATATGGGTAGAATCCCAAAGCAGAGGTAAGGGAGGATGGCAAAACTATAAAGCATTAGGAGCTGCCAAAATGCCCTGTAAAATTGCAGTGGCAAATCCAGCCCTAGATTTAGAGTAAAGTGGAAGGTGGTAATGCTTAGAGAAAGTATGCACTGAACTCCAAGTAGCTGCTTCCAAAATATCTTTAGTAGCCACCCCTTAAAAAGCTGTAGAAGTGGCAGTAGCCCTAGTGGAATGAGGCCTAATCCCAGCTGGAATCTCCTTACCATGATGGGAATAACAGAAAGCAATACAAAACCAATCCACTTAGAAATAGTTTGTTTTGAAACAGGTTTGCCCTGAGAACCCAAAGCAAAAGAAACAAACAACTGCTGAGACTGCCTGAACCCTTTAGTTCTGCTCAAATAATATCGCAACTGTCTGTGTATATCCAAAGTGTGCAAAATCCTTTCCCCTTTATTTTGGGGTTTGCATAAAAAGTAGGCAAATGAATAGTTTGGTTTAAAGCCACACTAGAAACCACTTTAGGCATAAAAGAAGGGTTAGTACGCAAAGACACCCTATCCTTGTGGAAAATTAAGAAAGGCTCAACTGCCATAAGGGCCTGTAATTCAGAAACCCTTCTCGCAGAGGTAATGGCCAACAAAAAGCAGTCTTCCATGATAAATATTTCAACTCTGCCGATGCTGCAGGCTCAAAAGGTTGTAGAGTGAGTTTCTCCAACACAAAATTGAGATCCCAAGCAGGAGTAGGAGCTCTACGTGGGGTCTTATATTCTTTGCCCTCTAAGGAATTGCTTAAACAAAGGCTGAGAAAATAATGGTGGGTCACAGTCATAGTGAGCAGAAATTGCTGCAGCATGAACCTTTATAGAGGAGAAGGACAAACCTTTGTCCAATAACTCAGTAAGGTATTGAAGCAACACTTAAATTAGGTTTAGAAACATCAAAGTCCTTTGCTGTACTCCAAAATAAAAATCTCCTCCATTTATCTGCGTAAACTTTCCTTGTACTAGGCCTTCTGGCCTCCAAAATAACATTCAAAACTTGTTGTGGAAGCTGAGACCCTTCAGGGTTTAAAACAGAATATGCCAGGCTGTCAGATGTAGAGAATGAAGTTTGACATTGAGTAAATGACTGTTCTCCTGAGACAGCAGGTGAGGAATCGAAGGCAAAGGCCATGGAGGCTCCTGTACCAGACTTCTCAGTAATGGGTACCAGTGCTGTCGAGGCCAATCTGGAGCTATTAAAATCATGTTTGGCTTGTCCTGTCTGACCTTCAGGAGTACCTCTGGGAGGAGAGGCAGAGGTGGAAAGGCATACACGTGAAGATTGCTCCAATTGAATGAGAGAGCATCCACTTTCCAAGCTGTGGGATGAAACCTTTTTGTGCAAAACTTTGGCAGCTGGTAATTCAGTGGAGAAGCGAACAGATCTATGTCTGGAGTTCCCCATAACACTGTCAATCTCTGAAATACATGAGGATCCAATTTCCACTCGTGGGGATCCATAATTTATCTGCTCAACACATCTGCTAAGGAGTTCTGTGCTCCTGGCAGAAACCTTGCCTGAAGATTTAGCTGTAAACTGAGAGCAGTCTCCCACAAAATCATTGCTTGTCTGCATAGAGGATAAGAATGCATTCCCCCTTGCTTGTTGATGTACCACATGACAGTTGTGTTGTCTGTTTGAATCAACACCTGTCCTGGAAGAAGTAAATCCTTGAAAGCTATCAATGCAAATTGGACTGCTAACATCTCCTTCAAGTTGATATGTAGATGTTGAAGTCTGGCAGGCCACGTGTCTTGTACCCATTTTCCATTTAGATGAGCTCCCCAAGCTTTGTCTGAGGCATCTGTCGTTAAAATCTGACTCGCCTCTGGCCGGGTCACAGAGAGTCCCTTGTTTAGGTGACATTCCTGAGCCCACCACAAAAATTCCTTTTGAATGCAAGGTATTATCTGAATGACAGTGTCCAAATCTTGGCAGTGCTGTGTCCATACATTCTTGAGATACCACTGTAGCTTCCTCATATGCAGTTTGGCATTGGGAAGTACCAGAATACAAGATGCCATGAACCCCAAGGCTTGAAGGACTGTCCTTGCAGTCAGCCTGGACTGACGAGACAATTGGTGGAAGTAAAGAGAAAGATTCTTTTGTTTGTCCGGGGTCAAAAGGCCATCTGGGATGCTGTATTCAGTCTCACACCCAGAAAGCACATGTCCTGAGAGGGTACTAGACTGGACTTTATTTCGTTCACAGAATACCCCAGGCATCTTAACACTGCCATCACATACTGTAAATGATGAAGAAGTTCGTCCTTTTCTTGGGCCAGAATCAGGCAATCGTCCAAATAAGGATAGATTTGTATTCCTCTTAGCCTGAAGAAAGCTACCACTGGAGCCAGAACCTTCGTGAACACTCTGGGCGCAGTAGATAAGCCAAAGGGCAATGCAGAGAACTGATAATGTGAAGTCCCAGCCCGAAAACGCAGATACTTCCTGCAACTGGGCCTGATAGGAACATGAAGGTAAGCTTCCTTGAGATCCAGAGTCACCATCCAGTGATCCTTGCCCAGCAGAGGTAAAAGCTGTTGTAACGTCAACATTTTGAACTTGGGAATGTCCAGATATGTGTTGAGGATAGATAAATCCAAAATTGGTCTCCACGTGTTTCCTTTCTTTGGTACTAGAAACAGGCGAGAATAAAATCCTAGGCCCACTTCTGGCAGAGGGACCGGTTGTATGGCCCCTATTTGAAGTAGTAGAGAAATTTGTTTGTGAGCCTCTAGTCTTTGCTGAGGAGGAACGTCTGGCATGCCTTTGAAAGGAGGCAAGGTATGGAAATAAAACTTGTAACCCTGGGGTATGATATCCAATACCCATTTGTCTTGGGTAATCAACATCCAATTTTCCTTGAAGAGTGCTAACCTCCCTCCCAAAGGTGCTGCCAGGCAAGAAGGATCTGGCAGCTGAAAAAGTAGGTCATTGGGCCTGTTTACAAAAGGACTGGCCCCTGCCCTCACCCGAAGATTGTGCAGGTGAACTCCCTGTTCTAGGTCTGAAAGAACTCTGAGCTCTGCCCCTACCACGTCTAGATCTACCCCTAGACTGAGAATCATAAGAAGGATACATCCACCCCTTAGCAGGCCAATTCCTACTAAACTTGAAGGCTGAACTTGCAAAAATCTTTAACAGCCTGCATAGACTTAGCCTTGTCTTCCATTTTCTTCAAGACTGACTCCACAGGTGAACCAAACAACACATCAGACTGCAAAGGAGCATCCAAAATCCTTGTCTTAACATGGTCAGATAAATTCTGATCCTTCAGCCAGGCGTGCCTGCGAAGAACTGAGCCAGTGGCAGCCACCCTAGACGAGGCCTGCACAGCATCAAAACCACACTGTAATGAATGCTTACCCACCTGTTCAGAGACATGCACCAAATCTTGTAATTCTTTACACTCAATGCCTTCCGCCAGAGCATCCACCTTAGACTTCAATTGAGAAAGAAGAAAGTTTTGATATTTCAACATATGAAACTGGCAATTCAAAGCCCTCATAGCTAAGGTAGAAGATGTATAGACCTTCTTTCCCCATCTATCCAAAGCTCTGGCTTCTTTATCTAGAGGAACCGGATTTTTTACAACAGAGGCCTTGACACCCTTAGGTCCCTGACTAATAGTTTCTGGGTCCGCCCTAGGACTCTTATAAAGATATTTATGAGCCTCAGGCACCCTGTAATACCCATCCGGTTTAACAGGAGCAGGAGGCAGAGAATCAGGATTAAGTGAAGCCTCTGCAAACACATCTTCCACAACAGCCAGAACAGGGGGTATAGCCAAGGGCCTATGCTGGGGTAACAGCAAAATTCCCTAAGCCTTTTCCGAGAATCAGAGAAGTCCTGACCTTCCCACTTAAAATGTTCCCTCATAGAATGAAGTGTCTCTGAAAAAGAAAAATCCTCTGGAGGAGAAGCAGAAGGAGTGGAATCATCTGCATCAGAATCAGAATAAGGAGAGTACTCCTGCAAGTCTTCAGCTGAAGACTCTGAAACATCCGAAGCCTGCTCAAAACTTCCCAACTCTGGCTCCACCCTAGGCCTCTTATCAGGACGGGGCAAAGAACCTCTAATCAGAGTAATCAAATCTTCTGCCATTTTAAGCATGTGCTTCTTAGGCACAGACCCTGCTGAACTAGGAGTGACACCAACAGAAGCTAAAACTGGCCTGCCTCTGGGAGAAGCCTTGGAAACAGAAGGAGAAGGCCTAACCACCCTAGGAAAGGAGGGGAGTACAGTAACTTGAGAAGCCCCTTCAGCCTGACCTGCCTCCTGAGAGACCACCTCCTGCAAAATCAAAGTCTCCCCCTGAGACTCCAGAGAAGTCTCCGTCGGAACCACCGGTTCCACTGAAGCCTCTAAAGAACCGGCGTCCGGAACGGACGACTCATCTCGCCTGGGTTTAACTGCTTTGTCTTTGCGCTTCTTCGCAGAAGCGGGCGCCGGAGAATCCGACGGCATATTATAATTGCACCGCTTCCCAAAGACCAGCCTAGCACAATCTAACCTTCGCTTAATAGTGCGTTTATTGAACCTAGCACAAAAGCGACACCCAACAACGTCGTGCTCAGGCCCCAAACAAGGTATACACAAAGAATGATAATCCCCATGCGGTATTTGTTTCCCACAAGAAATACAGTTATTCACTTTTTCTGGCATCCGGTAAAACACTGAGGCAAAAAAAAACCCAAAATAGCCCCCAACGGGGTACTTAGCCAACTTGGATTCGGTCTGAAACTCCAAATTCGAAAAATTTCAGAACGCCGAACGGCACTTGCAATGCTGCTTCTGCATCGGACCATGCGGCAAAAAAGACTGAGGAAATAACGTCGGTCATGCGCTTTTGTACCCTGACGTCCTGATGTCAGTTTTAAGCGCCTTGACCGACGTCAGCCTAATACTTTGGTATTCGGGCCGACCGAGGACAGCGGACTACCCATATGTAAGGACTGCAGCAATGTGAGATGAAGAACATCGTGCACGCTGATTGGCCAGCGTGCACATTGTAAATCGAGTTATACTAATGGAAAAAGGTCCGGTCACCCAGACTTTTTTCCGTTAGTATAACTCTATTTTTTAAAACACTGCCTCACTATGTTAAATGGGTTTAACATAGCGAGACAGCTTTAAAATAAGCAACGGAGATCTCTGTTGCTTATTTTAAAGCTGTCTCGCTATGCTAAACCCATTTTAACATAGCGAGACCGGTTTTAAAAAAACAAGCAACGGAGAAAGCAAGATCTCCGTTGCTTTTATTTTACTGTTTTGCTATGTTAAATGGGTTTAACATAGCGAGACAGTTTTAAAATAAGCAACGGACATCTCCGTTGCTTATTTTAAAGCTGTCTCGCTATGTTAAACCCATTTAACATAGCGAAACAGTAAAAAAAAGCAACAGAGATCTTGCTTTCTCCATTGCTTTTGCCCACAGCTCTGATGTACTGCGCAGGCGCGCAGTACATCAGAACTGCCACGGATGCCAGACATCTGCGGAAGGGCAGCAAACAGGCATTATACTATGCCATTATTTAAGAAAAGTAATAGTTTCTTTTCTTAAATAATGTCATGGTATAACAGCAATAACCCACTTCTGGGTGTGGGTAATGCTGTATTTACCCACGGTTGGCTTTGTTTGGTCCCTCGGGCTTCGCCCTCAGGACCAAACCACGCCAACCATGGGTAAATCCAGCATTACCCACACCCAGGAGTGGGTTATTGCTATAGTAGACCCATTGTGAATATGGGACACTGGGGAGCTAGGCCAATAATATGAAATAGAAGGTGTCAAAAAAAATTAAAGAATTAGTTTTATAGGTAAGTACTAGGCTAAGTGGTCTTGCAGGCCATTTTAAGCCTAGCCAATTTTCCCTGTAAGGAGAGAATCAAATCCTTTACCTTGTGTTTGTGAGTTGAACACCTTAGCCATTATACAAACCCCGTCATCTTGCCTTTTGGCGTAATGTTCAGTTTGATGACTTACAAACATTTACAGCTGGGGGGGGGGGGGGTTGCAATTCATATTATGTCCTACAAGTCAGCTCAGTGTGCAGAGATTTGAGTTTGCACATTTTATAGAGTTATTTTGTAATTTATAGTTAATGTAGCAGTTAGCTATGTCATGCATTTTATTTAAGTCTTTCAGATGCTTACATTTTTAAATTCTAGGGCCAGAAAAGCAGTTGTGATCTTTTTATATCTCTCATGTATCTGAAAAGAACTGGGTATAAACTGAAAGATCTATGAAACTGCTTCAACAAGATGAGATGCCCCGAATAGTTGCCATTTTGTCTTTGAATACAGAATCTTAAAGTAAATTAAATCATAAATGTTAGTCCTCTAATCTTGATTGGCATTCTGCCTTACTACTTGTCTGGTATTTTATTAGCAAGTCAAGGATAAAACATGAAGCAGAGATAATTAGAGAGAGGCAGAAATAGCCAGACAGACTTATTGTTGACGACCAGAATATTGATGTAATGATGTCGAAACACAAAATGTTGACACATTCTGTGCATGCATAGGGATTACCTAGGAATGGACTAAACAAAATGAAAGTGTTTCTGCATGAGGTAAGCCCCCCCCTGTGATCTCACCCTCCATCCACTGCTTATTATATATAAACTAACTCAAACATTGCCCAATCCCTTAGGAAAGGGAATATTCCCCTACCAAGGGATTGTATATCTCACACACACTTGTCGACCATTTGTTTAAATTGATCATATGGTGTCAGCTACACAGATGTCGACATTGTGGTTATTTGATCAGTTGCCCTACACTTATAATACAGCAGTATACAAGGGTGAAAGACTTGTGATTAGCAGGAGGATGGAAGTAGACCTGGCAGAAAGACCACCTGTATGCAAGGGAGAACTTTCATCTTAACACACAAGTAGTAGTGATGCTTTGTGCTGGATTAGGAAGGTGCAGCTCAAAAAATGCTCCTTTCAACTAAGCTGGAAGGGACAGGGATGGTCACAGGAGGTGTATTCTGGCTGTAAATAGAAGGTACAAAATATGGGAAACATAACAGAGATACAAATAAGGATGACACTGACTGGGACATATTATTTTGTATTGTTTGGATGAGAAGATGGAGGAGTTACAAGTAGTTATGCAGAAGGGATAGGTGAACTGCACAATGCTGGTATCACAGACACATGGACCAAAGAGCAAAGGGGGTAGAGGATGATCAGGAAAGACACGAAAGGCACGATGGAGAAAGACAGCAGGAAAAACAACAAATCATGAATGGGACAGGGAAGCTGGCAGAACATAAGTAAACTGTGCTGACACTGCTACAGGAAGGGGGATATATTTGGCTGATCAATACAGTATGTCATCCCCGAGGCAATTTAGAGGAGAAGGGTAGAAGAAAGTAGGTAATGGTAATGGGGATATGAATCTGCCAACAGCAGACTTGTTGATTCTGAGCTTCAGGTTAGAGATTGAGCAAAAGACGACTTAGTTCTTGAACTATGAAACATTTGGCAGTGCATCACTAACCAAGGCAGAAGGGCCATGGATATGCAGGTGTGGTCTAGAGTTGGGGTAGAGCGCAAAGCATAAGGTAAAGGAAGGCAGTGTTGGGTTATATGAGGGTAGAGGGGTAATAATTAGTTAGGAGACTGGGGCAAACAAGCTCTGGGAATGGGTCAGGAATGGAGTACTTAAGGTTATATTCACATGTGTGATTATAGAGCAAAAAGAGGAAAAGACCAAATGTGTATAAACTGAACTGTAAAGCTGTCAATTAGACCAAAACATAAGGCCTACTGGAAGTGGAAAGGAGTGGTTGGGAGGTATAGAAGGCATAGCACAAGGATGTTGGCAGAAGGGTAACAATTATGGTGAGGAGATTAAAAGTGTAATTTGAAAAAAAAAAAGTTAGGTGACAGCATCAGTAAGGGGAACGTGGTTCCTTTAGGTACACAGTAAAACTTAACAAGAGAGGGAGGGACAGACCTGATTATGGTAAGATCAGATGGGATGAAGATCACAGAAGATTCTCATAAACCAGCAATACTGAATGAACACTTTTCTTCAGTCTTCACAAAGGAAGGAATGGGGCAGGTGCCATGAGAAGCTCTGCATAATGGGAAGAGCAACAGACATATAGCAAGACAGAGAAGAAGGAGGGGAAAGGTGACTGGATAGCCGTACTAAAGACAATGCACATGGAGCCAATGGACTACCTCTCAGAACCCTAATGGATCTAGCCAGTAAGCTAGCAGACTCCTTGATGGAAGTCTTTAACAGATCACTGGCCAGTGCAGAAGTGTCTTGCAGGTGAAAAATTGGAAGTGTGATATCCTCGTACAAGTCAGGGAGCAGGAAGTAGCCAGAGAACTACAGATTTTTAGCATAACAGCAGAAACAGATACAGAGAAATCATGGAGGAATCCTTATAATAAGGTGGCATAGTTCCTAGAGGACAATAATATCCAGCACAGGAAAGTACCAGCAGATGTGGTCTACCTGGACTTCAGCAAGGAACATGACTAGGTCCCACAAGTACCTGATAGGAAAACAAGGGGTTATGGGTGGGAACAAGACTGAAGAACTGGATTTCTGCATGACTGAATGGTAGGAAACAGATGTCAGTAGTGAGGCAGACTATCAGGAATAAGGAAAGTACCTACTGAAGTACTGTAGCAGTCAATCGTGGCTCCAAATGTCTTCAGTGTGCTTGTTTTAGACACATATGAGGAAAGCAGGATAGGATCAGCCTCTTTGCTGATGAGAAAAGATAGATACAGCAGCAGAGAATGGATACAAATTTAAGGAAGGGCATAGAAAAGCTGATAAGCTGGACAGAAAAGATGGCAGAGGAGTTTTACTTCAGAAAAATGTAAAGTACTACATATCCCCCCAAAAGAGTGTTGTGTTAAAGATCAGCTTGGGAAGTAAAACTGATGGCAACAGAGAAGGAAAAGGACTAGGGGTGTTGATCACATCTGTAATGGACCACCAGTAGCTGACTGAGGGGGCAGTGGTAGCAGTAAACAGAATGCTGAGGTGTATCCCCAGGGGAAAAGATTCCAGGTGCAATCCAGGTGCATAGAAATAATACTTGGGGAATACATTCCATTTGCAAAGGGGTCATTGAATAATGTGGGTAGTTTTGGAAGCCACTTAAGGAAAATACCTGAAGTTGCTGGAAGGAATCCAGAGGAAGGTCATGAAAAAGCATATAAGATTGTGGGGAAAGGATACAACCAAAGACAACAAGCGGTGGAAGTCTTCTCAGCAGATGGTAGAAGAGATGGGAAAACATGATAATTATATTCAAAATCACATCATGGAGATGGGAAGGGGTCATCTTAGGCATGAAAGGTGTAGAGGGTGGAAGGGTATAAGGATATTGCAGAGACTAACTGCTCCCTAGAACTCCAGAGCACTTCTTCACACAGAAAGTTGTACATCCATGAAATAGTTTCCAGATGAGTGGTGGTGAGACAATTTAAAAAGGTATCCAATATGCTGAGAAACAAGTGGAGGTGATGAAGAAGGTATAGATGAAAGAGCTGTAGAAAATTAAATTCACTTACATGTCAGACTGGATAAGCTTATACTGTCCTCTTTTCAAGCTAATATACTGGAATTGCGCAACCAGACAGATGTTACTCATCACAGCACTATTGCCAGTAACTCAAAGCAATAGACTGATTTTATATCTAAAGAATTCCTTATCTTTTAATATGTCTGAACTCATTTTAACTATGATTTTTAATTTCTTTCTTCTTTTTAAATAGTGGTATTAATGCACAATATTGCATTACAACTTGTACTATATGCTGCAGTAATGTCATTTCTTAGGAGTTGGATCCTTTTGTAGAATAAGGTGATGCTATTTGCTTGAATTATGCCATTTCCTCAGCATAACTGAGATTGTTTTTGCACACTAGAAAGGCATCACTACTAGGGCTTGATTAGAGCTGTTTCTAAGTTTAATTGAGAAAGATTATCAAAATGTATGTGGGGTTTTGCAGCTCTCCGAACTTAAACAGTTAAAAATAAATTTGTAGCTTAATCACAGTGGTGTTTATAACTTGCATGAGAAACAACTAGCATGACAGTTTCTTCCAGTAGAAATAGTCCTGAATTCTCTAGATTTTATCTCCAGAATTCTGGAATACATTCTAGCAATCTTACTGTGGGAGTGGAAAGGGATAATACTGGTGGGATGTCTTTCTTTTTAGTTTAAATATCAGCCTTACTATGCATAGCATTCGTTTTTTTAATCAATAGCATTTCCTTTTAAATGATTTGTACTTTGTGATCCTGGCTTTAACATGACTATTTTCATCCTGTATTGGATAGATTCAGAATTATAGTATAATGCTTATGGCTGTTGCTTTAACTGTGTCTCTAACTGACGTTTTGTATTCAGGCATTACTGATATGCATCAGATGTATGAAACTGATATTGCTAGCAAAAACGGATGCAAGGATTTAAATAATATGCCTTCAAAATAAGATTTTCTTCTAACCTAGGTTCACTGGCATGCCTCTCTTATTACATCAGTTTTACAAAAATGGCTAATGATATTTTAGTCCCAATAATGAAGCATGATTTCAACATACCTAAATGTGTGGGTTCAGTTCAGGAAGTTCCTGAGACATGTTTGGTACATGAATATAATTATCAGGAAAAGTACTTATTTATATTAAAGGGGCTTGTTAATGACAACAGATGACAGATAGGTATTGCAGATTGCTGCATTTGTGTGAGTAAAAGCCACAGGAATGTAAACACAAAGAATGTAAATTCCTAACTAATTTTGTCAGGAGCTATGTTGACAGTTCTGTGGTACTACACTGAGCAGGCAGAGTCTTGGAGACATGATAATGTAAAACACCAGACTGAAGCCAGCAGGATATGCTGTTGGCATTCTGGAATATCTGGGGAAAAAGAGATGCTTAGAACCACCAATGATTTTCTTACTCAGTCTGAATACAGTGATTGAAGAATGTTTTGACTAGTGAGCTTTTAAAAATGTGTGCTGATGTCAGGATGCTGTCATTCTGATGGTGTACATCCATGCCCTCTAATATGATGGTGTTCTACTGTCCCTTGACTTTCACCCCTGATAAGAACAAATGGCAGACAAAGGAAGACAACATGTGGGTTTCTGTAGAGGGGGGTGGGGGTGGGGGGTGGACAGCATCATAAAGGTCAGCATGCTGGATTCAGTGCCTGAAAAACAAGATATGATAAAATATTCTTTACTCTGAAATGCAAGCTTTAACATTGCAAAATCTGCATGCCAATTAATATATTCTCAGTGAAAAATCTGCCCTTAAGAAAAAGTGTTTAAGATTATCTTTTTTTTTTCAAGCTAGACCAGGAACAAAGCAATGCAAATGAAACATGAGATGTGCCAACAATACCTTATAATGCTACTATGCACCAGAGTTGAGGTTACTTAGGTAGGTAGTTGTATACTGCAAGCAGAGATGTAGGCATTACCTGGTATTGTCTCAGTACGAGGATAGAGAATAATACATTTATTTAACATGCCATCCTTTGAGGCAGGCAATGAGAAAGGTAGAGGGAATCAAAGTTTGAAAGGCATGTAAAGAAAAGGAAATCACTGGATACAAATACAACCTGCAAGGTCAAAGACTTGATGCATTGGCTATAGCCACCTGTCATGTATATTTATCTGCTGTTGTAGAATTCTGAGCTGTGTGGACATAAGATCAATGTGGACCACATCAGACTGGTTCTCTTTTGTTGATATTGGGCAATGCTGTATCCCTTGTTGATTCCCATACTGGAGTTTTCATGTAAGGTAAACTATTATGAATGATGACTTTGCCTTAAGAATTTGTCAATAGATAGTAAAACATTTATCTGCTTTGTGAAACTGTAAATTTCTGAATATTAAATCAGTCTGGAACATTTAAAATTTGCTTAAACTGAGTGTGACCTAGCTTCCTGATTGATAATAGTCAGAGAAGTGCTCCCCTGTAAACCCAGAGCATCATTCTTTCTAACATGACTATCTGGTTTTATTTAAGTAAAGCTGACACGAGTCAGATTCTGTGCACAATTTTGCAACTCAGACATTTAGTTATTCCCTGGGATTCATTAGCAATCATGTAGATGCCTCACTACATGGCACGATGTAAGTACATTAGCGCGATGAGTAACAGCACTATTCGAATATGCATGCTACTTATTGTGCCTGCATGTTTGCAAGCACCTTTTAGTTGCCAGCAATACTGTTCATCGCCATGGAAGGATGCTTGCAAGCAAGAGCTCATAATGTAAACAAAATGACTTGCATATATGCAATGCTAACATATGAGCACCCACTGTAGCCCAGACATATTAAAGGCAAGTACAAGGAAAGAATACAGAAGGAGGGAAAGTGAAATGGAGAACTGTGCACAAATTGTGTTATACTGCATAATTAATTTACGTTGAAGGGGAAATATTTAAAGTGCACTCATATACTAAAGGCAAATGTGACGAAGTGTATAACAAGCATTTCTGACATAAATCCTACAATACTGATGTAATGATAATTAATGTCAATAACAATCCCACAGTTATGCACATACATAAAAATGGACATGTTAATAAAGAATAAGAGAGGGACATAGAGCTACAGTGTAACAAAGGAGGTGAAATGTGATATACATGTTAATTAAAAGCTGATCTAAAATAACAGTTAGCAAGGACAGGATACACTGTGGGATGAATGCATAGACTGCAGTTATTGCATATGAGATGTACATACGTGGAATTTATATTTGCAAGCTGACACTACTGCTGTATTCTCCACATCGGCATGCATACACAAGAACAAAAGGACTTTACAGCTGTAATGTCAGGTACATCAGAAATGGACATGTTTTTACAAAGAAGTGAAAGTAGCACAAACAGGAAAGGGGTTAATCACCTACAAACATGTAATAGGCAAGCAAGTGTTGTGCAGTTGTGTAAATGCTAAATGGTAATCTAATGACACAGAACATATATAAGTGATAAATGATGAGACAGATCAGATGACATGTCGCGGGTCCAGTTTTTCTACTGGTGATTTGCAAACATCCCTGAAATAGTAATACTGGGCATGCTCACATGAAATTACAGAGAACAGTAACATAATAGCAATTAATTCAACAACAGTAACACAGTAGAAAGTGCTGTAACACAGGACCAGTCACAGTTTCATTTGGCCTGGCAGCATGCCATACAGTAAGAAATGTTTATGGAATCTCTCATCTGCCATTAAGTTGTATAGTGTGATAAAATCAATTGCAGTAATAAGGACATCTGGATGAAGGCATGCAATACTGAGCATAATTATCTTGGAAATGGGTAATGCATATGAGCAATAAATGACATTAATAAACATTTGCATCATGTTATTTTCAAACACGTTTCAGAACAGATATCAGAGAGATGCATAACAATCATAGTCGCCACAGAAACACACATTTCAGTTATGTCATGAAGAATGCCCTTGAAGGGTTTACAGCACTTTCCTATAATATAAGGTGTATGGATGACCTACATTGCAGGATAAGGCCTGAAAAAGATGTCCCTCTGAATGTGCCATAATTATTGTCTGTGTGTAAGCCACTGCTGTCTGATACATTTGTCTGACAAATACTACCAGATTTAAACTCCTGCCTATTATATGAGGCTCTCTCCAGACCTCTGTAATGACTGCATGTGCCACATCAGCTAGCAATGGAGGCTGTCACAAATAGCTGAACTGAATGTGTGCATTAAGACATGAATTACAATTTAATATGAACAAACAGATTTATTCAGAGTGCCGGAAAGGAGCTACGTATCTAACAGCTAACACACAACAGTAAGCATTACAATATCAATACTTCTTTGACAAGGAAGCTATTTCCATTGTGTAGGACATACATTGTCCCAGCATTGAACCACGGTCTATCTGAATAGGTATGCTATACAACCAGTAATCGATGCACATGCCGCAGGAGGAATAAAAGCACAACATGCTTGAAATACCCAATTCAGTGCCATGCAATCACAACCTGTGATGATATATCATTGCATAACATAAAAAAGGATGACAATAACTAGATGCAATGGTGTTTATGTAATGTCAGTACATTTATATAATGTTGCCCCTTTCAGGAAATGAACAGCAAGCTATATGACTCTACTGACTAAGAAAATGTTGGTCAACCACAATCACCACAGTGGAAGTCTTAACACTATTGTGACACTTCACCTATGCTAACTTATTACATCAGATGTATGTGGGGTAAATATTGAGATAAAAGGAATGGTGGAGCCCACTCCCACTGTAAATGGACCCATTATAACTCTGGCGGATGTCATTTATGCATTACAGTATAAAGCCCAACAATGCTAACAGGCACTAAATGTGGATGTTGAACACATGAGCATCTGACAACAGAAAATAGATATTATACATGATGAATGCACCACAGTGGCCAATGGTATATAACAGCAATCACAGTCATACTATTTAAGCAATAATAGAATCAAACCACCTGCCTGTCCACTTACGCCATTTATATATCACATTATCAGCAGTCAGCACCACAAAAAATACTGAGTACAAGTGAGACATACAGCATCTATGAAGGGATGACATCAGCAGTGTATTGCCAAGGGAGATGTGGCTAGAAAAATTTGTTTTACACCCATCTGGGGTTATAAAAGTTGGCAGTGCAAATGTGTGTAAAACAATCCTGAATTCATTTGCAGTCATACTTGTCAAAATTAAGCACTGGTGCATTCTAACTTATTACCTTAATATTTTTACATTCTAGAGAATAGTGTAAGACATGCAAACACCACAGAAGATGACTGATATTTAAATAGTGACAGTTCACTTGTGAAAGAATGATCTTATCAGTGTGTTGCACCAGGGGTGTAGGCTAAAAATATAATTTTGTAATTGTGTGCTCTTATTGCTACCTCACAAAATACCTGACATTTGAAAAATGAAAACATTCTCCCCCACCCCATTTAACAGATGCTTGTATCACCTTCTTCAACACATTAAATGGATATTTTTCAATCTATGACACTCTAACTGGAAGCATTCATTTAGACAGTTTTGGACACAGTATGGCCTAAAAAGACACATTTCTTTAAGTAGTGTCTAGAAAATTGCACTCAGTAGACTAACTACAAAACACATAGCTGCAGCCTTGTGTTGCAAGTCAGCTGTGAATGTGAAAGGTGGGATTACTGGATGGTGGAGTCATATAGCAGTTTAAAACATTTATTCAAAATAAAAGTTGATTTAGCAGATGCACACTTAATTGTAAATGATCCCACTTACACACACACACACACACACACACACACACACACACACACACACACACACACACACACACACACACACAAGTTCCCCATATTGAGCAATGAACCTCTTACCTATCTAGTTACACAATGTAGGTGCTGTATTAATCACATGCACCACAGGAGGTCTGATTCTTAAGGGAAGAGAAAGTTGACTTTTGTCCGGATTACATTATTAGTGTGTTTCACAGAGGACATTTCATGAAATTTGGGATAAGGTAGCTGTGCGCAGATTTAAATGCATTGTCTTCAGGGGAGGTGGATGCAGCTTACACACACACACACACACACTCACAAACACACACACACATACACACACACACACACACACACACACACACACACACACACACACACACACACACACACACACACACACATTTCCCATGCTGAGCACAATGTAGAAAGCAATGCATTAGTTGCAAGCACCACAACAGTCTTGCTTATTAAATCATCATTGATCTGTCATGCTCTGTACGATAAAATGCTTGCTATATGTACAAATAAGGGGTAGGAGAGTGCAATAAACACGTATACTTAGTCAGATAAGGTTGGCTTAATAAGTCTCCCTGTTGGGGCTGCAAAGTTTTGAAAATTATGTTTTGCTGTGCAATTCCAATGTTATGTTAAGGAAATGTTTTATAAGGAAAAAAATACATACATTTGCAGTTAAACATATGATAGGAATATGAAATGTCATGAAGTAATAAACTGACATACAGCTGTACTTGAACCCATGACACTATGCAAAAACTTCAGGCTACAAAACAGGGTAATTATTTCAATACACTACATGGGAACACCCACTTTAATGCACCCAGCAGCCTAAGAACTGTTACATTAATTGTTCCACAGTACCACCTTTAGTCTGCCTTTACTCTGTATTCCCATGATGCAGCGGGTTTAAGCACATCTGCATGAAAGTAACAGGACCACTGCAGATTAAACTGAAATTTTCAGCTTTTGTAATAAGAAGTTAAACCATGTCCACTGTCACTCAGCATTTCAACCCTGCCGATATGTGCACTGAGGCCCCTTTCCATTATATCCTCCACCAGTCCTGTCAGCTCTTTCCAGGTGACATAATCGTTACCTCTGCTAGTATTGCTCCTGCAGGGTACCACTGCATCAACAGCCAGGGCACTACCTGATGTAGATGGAGCAGGTAGGGCAGGAGTTGTGGAGGCCACTGGCAAGTTGAAATCCCAAAGTGCTGTGTAACAGTGCTGCCATCTGTGGCGGTATGGAGGGCCAAGCCACAATGGCCAGTGTATCTTTCTGTGCTGTTGATCAATAATTTTTCAGCAGCAAGTTATGCAGAGAGAAGATTTATAAATTTTACCCCCCCCCCATGAAAAGAGAGAGAGAGAAAAAGGGTGGGAGATACAAAGAAAAGAGATAATTAGATACATGGCATGTCACAATACTGTATTTTTTAAATAAACTTGGTTTGGCAATGCATAAATAATTATGATAATTTACTATCGCACACCTTAGCCACATCCATATATGATGGAAAGGTATTTACGTGTCATAAAATAAATAAATATCACTGCTATGATATAAGAAAACAGCAGCCTTTATTTTTCTATGATGGATAGGAAATATCATTCTAATTTAATAGCTGCACTTACCACAATTTAATTCTTCCTGACAAATCATTGCTGTTAATATTTTATAAAGACTTATTCAGTAATAACAAGAAGTTATTGCTTCTGAGTACTGAACCCACATACAGTTAAGCTGGTGTTTTCATTGCTTAATGAAAGCATTAAGAGTTACTGGGGAAAGCATGCATGTATGATATGAAGATTAAGGCATGTCTGCTCAAGATGCTAATGTTGATGGAATGAAAACAAAGTTCCGGCTTGAATTTTGACATGATTTATACTTAACCTGTGCCTCTCTGAGGCAAGTTAATCTGTTCTGGTGCATCTCATAGTTTGCGGCTATCTCCTCTCCTGCTGTACAGTTACAAAAAAAAATAAATAAAATATATATATATACATATATGTATATATATATATATATATATATATATATATATATATATATATATATATATATATATATATATATAAAAGCATAATGATTACCTGCTTTAGCTGGCTAGATTACTAATGCTATGTCACAGACAAGTTATTATACTTACACAACTGGTGGGTGATCCCAGTCCTAAATTCAGCCTCCCATTGACTTAGGAGGTTCTGGTTGCACTACCTAAGGTCACTGTAGTGGTGATGACATTGTGTGGAATGCATGTTGCATTGTACACAGCCTTCAATAAGTTATCCTCAGCCTTATACTGAGAGCTGGTATAATCCCCTTACAGCAGCCTATGACTGTAGCTTTTCAAGAGGAGTACCACAATACTATGGACTTCTCAACACCCCACCTTTACGCTCTAAGTTTAGTACCATTCTCTCCCTCACCAGCCATGTCTGCAAAGATCAAGCTAACAAAATATGTCTGAATTGCTGCTCAATGCACATCTCCTCTGTATCTGGTATTATACAAATACTCACAGCCTTGACAACTGCATTTGCACAACTGAAAACAGATGGATTCCTTGGAAGACACATTAGCACTACTTACATCACATAGCAGTAGGTGTGCAGAACATAGCACTGTGCTTTCCCATATGTGATGCTCAACCAATTGGCACAGGTTCCAGTCTTCAACAATGCAATACTTAATGCAATGATTTTTAATATTTGCAGTTTAGAAGGAGAAATGTGCTGAATTGTGACATATTGTGATGTTTGGGCTTACACAATGTTAAAATATTATTGTACCAGCTGGGAATTAAACCCATAGGATAAAGCATGGAAAATTTGAAATTTACTTTATTAACTGACATTGCCACAGATGAACTATCTTTCCAGCAGGAATGGGTCTATGTTAAAAAGTCAAATGGACAAACATTGAAACCCATATGGTCGAGACCATATGATAGACAATTTAGCCCATCGAAAAAAAAATTCAAAACCAAATACCACACGCATATAACAAAACCAATGTTTTTGCAGGGTTGGGGGCCATCCTGCACCTCCCACAGCTCCTTTCAATTATATATGCCAACTCTGATATAACACTACAGTGGACAAAAGGGTAAATTTCCTGATCCCTGCTGTAAAGCTATCTCTGTTAGAATGGTTTGATGGACTGAATTGTCGACCACATGGTCTCGACCATATGAATTTTCAACAATTTGTCTGTTCTATCTTTTGACATAGACCCAATTAGACATATAGTAATTTCAGAATGAATGGAGATATACTTCAGAAAGGCCTGTATGTGTGTGGTTTTAATTATTTAAATAACAGTATTTCTGTTTGTAAATATATTTCAGATGGATGCAGCTGAAAGTGCTGATTACTACAGATTAGTTTATGCTGCATACATACTAACAAGACATAACTATCCTAAACACATAGTTGGGCTATTTGATGAGTCATGATGATTATAACAAAAGTACTGTGCCCATCATACATATGCAAGTGAATTTTACATTAACTATCATCATCATCATCATGTTATATGTGAAACATTAGTAAGTAATGTCTTTCGGCTTTTCCCAGTTAGGGGTCGCCACAGTGGATCTCCGGTCTGTTAATGACTGGCAGTGGATTTTTACAGTGCTGAGTTGCCAGCCCGATGCCCAACCTTCAAAGAAGGCATACCCATTCATGCTCGCACCTACCTGCATGTCTTTAACGTCACTCGACAGCAGGGGGAGGACATGCAGACTCCACACAGAAGGCGCTATGTGAAACATTAGTTATATATGCTAAATAGAAAAGTTTAATTATGCAATGATTACTGATAAATTGCTTGTAGGAAACAGGTTTAACATTATCATTTTTTTTTAGTGCTACAGTCCTGATCAAAATGTTGTGAGAAATGGGCTTCTTACACCCTTTGTAAAGGGTATCTTGTAGCTAGATTCAAACCCTTTATCAGCTGTGACCTTAATCTAAAATTACTGCACTTACAACTCATGCCACAGAAATATTTCTCTCAGTAATGTCCAGAGTGCTGAGTAAAGCGCACCATTGCTGAACATGTTTGTGCTACCAAAGGCAGCATAAAATAAATGTTTCACTTTTTTCCCTAGGTACTGAACCGTGTTTGCGTGGTGCAAAGCAGAGAGCAAATGCACCTTAAAATGAAAAATAAAATGTACATATTGTGAATAATTGCAATGTGATCTCTAAAGAGGATTTGAAATATGCTTCATGTGCCTTATTTCTCTCAAATCACTTTGTGCCACAGAGATAGCTATGTGACAACCCTCTCAGTACTGTCCATGGTGCTGAGGAAAGTGCGCCATTGCCAAGCATGTTTGAGCTACCTAAGGCAGTCTAAATTAAAGTTTTCACTTTTTTTCCTTAGAAAGTGAATCATGTTTGCACCCTGCCAAGCTGAGACCAAACGCAAATTAAAATAAAATAAGAAAAAGAAAAAATAAAAGTACATATTGTGAATATTTGCAATGTGATCTCTAAACAGGATCTGAACACTGCTTCATGTGCCTTATCTATCTCAATTTACTTCTGTTACAGCTTGTACTACAGAATATGAGAACTGTCAGAAGCATTCTATGAACTAAGTACTAGCTGTGTTGAGGAGGGCCGCTCAATGATGCCAGGCATATTTGTTTTTCCCAAGGCAGCCCATATTAAAGTTTTCACTTTTTGTTAGGTAGTGAAGTGTGTTTGCATGCCAATGAGGGAAGAGTAAATGGAAACGATATTAGAAAATAAATATATGATAAAAAAAAAAATTAAAAAGGAGATGAAATGCAGTGAATGGGAGTCTGTAGCAATTAACACAGCAAGAAATGCATTAAAGTGAAACATTCATCCTTCTCACATTTCCTTGCAACATCAGACATGTACTTTGTGGAACACATTATCAGACTTATAGTTGATGACAAATAATGTGAAAGTGGACCAACAAAAGATCACATGTTGTTAGCAACAGTGATGACAGCAGTTGCTTTTTAAACAACACAGTGATATTACAAAATGTGATGAAATGTGTATTCAGACAACCCTCTGTAAAATTATCATTTAAGTATATTCGAACCATGCATTGGGTGTCCTTTACCTCTAGGCTCACTGCACTTTCACCTGTGTGACAGAGAAAGTTACATGTCAGGTGTATTTCGTACCCTAAGTATCATTCAGAGTGCCAGTGGCTGGAAAATGCTGGTGTAGGTAGCCTAAACTACATTTTCACTTTTTTTTCCTTAGGCTGTAAAAGTGAATTTCAAGCTGCCAAGCAGCACACAAACGCAGAAGGCAATATTTATCTGAAGCATTCAAACAGCTTTTTGGGAATAACAACTTGAAGACACATGGAATGAATCACACTGTATATGTAGTAATGAGTATAACTAGTACTGCATCACAGTGATACATTCGGCTGTCTCACATCTCATTACCACATCAGTATTATCATGTACGTGCTACAATATCAGGAATCAGCTAATGCCATGGGAGTGCAGAAGGACACAAGGAACAATGGTGATGCTTTCATTCTTCACACAGCCCACACAATTAAAATTTACATCATTTCAAATGACTGTCAGTTTTAGTCAATACTTGACCTTGCTTGAGTTTCCCATATCAGCACATTCGTACAACAAAATGATTGTTAAGATTTACTATGAAATCCCTCAGTAAAATGATTTGGGAACAGGTTTTGATCCTGCATCACCTGTACTGTTTCCCTAACTCAATACCTTTGCACATTATGCCACAGAGGTAGGAGTGTGACAACCTGAATATCTTCACTCACTGTTGTTCAGACTGCTGAGGAAAGTGCAACAATGCCAGTGTTCATTTCATTATTGACAGCAGACCAAATAAAATGTGTCAGTTTTCACATTGGGCAGTGAACTGGCATTCAGTGCTATTAACCACTGCCACTCAATGCAGCACAATGTCAAATGATGCACAAATTATACAAGGAAAAAAAAGAAAATCAAATACTTTAAATGTATATTTGACATGTTTAAGCAACTTTATCTTGGAACGGGGATGTATATGGATTTGAACCCTTGAAAATGATCATTTAAGAGGATTCCCCATAGATGCCACAGGCAAAGACATATATTAGCATGAAGAAAAAGAGTATAGATGTAATGATAATGTGGCATTATATCAAGTCACATTAAAAGTGCAACAAAAACACATGAAAGATGCCCTTTCTCGTTTGACAATAAATGTCTGGATGACTGGGATATTGCAAACAATTAGGATACCCATGTACTCAAACAATATTAAAAAAGACTGCAAACACTGCATGTGTATCCCTTTCTTTCTGTATGGCGCCTCATTCCCTTATCTATACTTTCTTAATAGCAAGGCTAAATCTGTTTTTGCCATATGTCATCTTTACCAATCTTAAAGTTCTCCCTTGAATATGAACAACATTTCTTAGTAAGGGACAGTGGCTGTGGTCATTAAAGCCAACATTTGAATGTTAGTACTGCCACTCTCCTAAATCACTCAATGTAATGTCAGACTTTTTTGTAAGTCTCTTGTCCCTGACACACCCTCAGTAGATGTAAATCAAAGAAGGGGATACTGTGAAACCTTGATTTTTTTCTGCAGTCAGACCAATCTAATCATAGGCACCTGCAAGCCATTAACAGGGAACATCCTTCCATTGCTAGGGTGTGTGCATATAATCATATAGGTCATTATACCATGTTTACATTCACTCACTTTGTGCAGATTGAGATATTCAGGAATGCAAGTAATTTAATACTCCATTTGCATACTCACAGTGCTCACAGGGCTGACTCTGCAGTATATAAAGGTAATTGCGGAGATAACGCTCTTGTATTTTACTGGGGAGGCTGTTTGGATCCAGAAAGCTTCATACTGATAAAAAAAACACAACTTTTGGATAACTATCTATTTTCTACACTGCTGTATTGTCAAGGTATGTTGCTATTTCTTACATAATGCTATCAGAACATAACCACTACATGGTTAAGTGAAGGTTGTGCAGTTTGAAAGGCATCAATTTTTATATTGAACCATAACAGGAGTGGTTTACCTAATCACTTTGCACTTCAGCAGGTTTTTGTACCAATTATTGTAGCACACCTAAGTGCCATTAGCACTAGTCATTTTTCACGGAAATAGCTCCAGTACTTAGTAGTTATGACCACCCCTCTTGGCATGGTTAAAGTGTAGTTGCCTGTGCTTTCTCCTATTAACCTAGTGCACTTGGGCATTCTGTGGCAGTGCAGCAACTGCCTCATGTACACAGGCAACCCTCTCCTCTTACCTCCCAACACTCAGACTTGTGAGAGATGCACTTACATCACCAAATTGGAAGCTATGCACTCTCCAGCCAAGACCGGACAAGCTGGTGAAGAGGAGAAGGTCAACACCTGTACCACACCACATGGAACACATAGCTCTCCAAAACACCCACTATCACAGCTCTCACATAAAAACACAACCACACACCCACCTTTGTGGAGGCTCTCAATAGAAATTTACCCAAACAGCAGAGACATCCAAGACAGAAATGCACTCTACCACCACAAAACAGCACAAACCACAGGACACGTAGCTCACCTCCACAGTGTGCTTCTCAACTTAAGCCCCTAAGACTAAACACCTTGCCCAATACACTAATCACAGGTGACTCAATAGTCAGGCACACAGATGTCCCACTCCCTATGTTGAATAAGGAGAAGGTAACAGTCAGCTGTCTATCAGGTGCCAGAATCTGACACATAACACATGCACTCAGGTCACTCCACAACAAGTACAAGTATGACTCAGTCATTATCCATGTGGGTGTGAATAAACTGAAATGCACCTCTCTGGACTACATGAAAAGAGAAATGGTGGAGGTCTCAGATTATGTGGCCCAGGCAGGTATGACAACAGCCCTGAGCAGTATCCTACTGTCACCCAGAATGATACCACAGTACAAAAAAAAAATGAGTGACTTCAACAATTGGCTAAGTTTCTGGTGTCATTCTAAGGGGATCCAGTATCTGTCTGCTTGGGATGACATGATTAACAGACCTCAATGTTTTGCCAGAAATGGCCTGCATCTGTCACCCCTGGGTTTCCGGGTACTGGCTAAGGCTCTTGCCACCCCTATATTGTCTTTTTTAGGCAGCTCTCCAAAGACCAAATTACCACCATAACAGCTACAAATAAATGCAATTTGAGGGTCATGCTGCTCAATGCTAGAAGTCTAAATCTCAAGATGCACTCACTCGAAGCACTCCTCAAACAGGAGAATATTGACATTTGTGCTGTAACAGAGACCTGGTTTAAAGCAGCAGAAAGCACCCCTGCGCTAACAGGCTATAACTCATTTCACACCTTTCTGCCCCAAAACATGGACCGAAGCTCCAAAGGCAGTGGTGTCTCCATATTTATAAAGGATATGCACACCTCCAGACTAGAAGCCCAGCATAACGCATCTATGATACTTCAGTTAAAACTAACATTGGGTAAGATGGCGATCTTTGACCTGGTTATTAATAACATGGGTGACCATTGCTCTACACCAAAAGTTAATCCCTCCCTGGTCAGAGCCGACCATAATCTAATCACCATGGAAATTCATATCTCACCCACACGTGCTGCAAAGGTAACCAACTTGAAAAACTTCTCCAAAGCTGACTTTGGACTCCTAAAAACAGAGGTGGCTAACTTCACGGCACCCATACCAATGGAAAATAGCTGCATGACTGCCAAATCATACACCAATGCAATGTATGAACAAATGCATAGAACTAGCCATACCCAACAAAACCAAGACGCTCTCCACCAAAAAAAGAAAGCCAAACTGGTAGTCCCCTGCCATTAATTAACTCTACAACAGATGGAAGAAACTGTTGCAGAAAAGGGTGAACTCCCAAGACTGGAAAAACTCCTTTATTAGCCTCAAGAAAAAGTTGATATTTCCTCATCAAATCTTCTAAAGCCAGCTATGAAGGGAGAACCACAAATCCTTCTATAGCTATATCAAGAACCTCCATGGCAATACCCAGATTTGCTCTGAGACACAGCACAATGGTACCTCCTATACCCAGCCAACAGATATTGCCAACATACTGACCAACAGATTCAGTGCCAACTTTACCTCTCTCTCTCCCCCCTAAAGGACTAATCACAATACTAGAAGAATTCCAGGTACCCAGCATTACTGGAGTGAATGTTAAAGCTGCATTGTCCAAGGCTAAGAACACAGCTTCCATGGAACCCAATAATATCCCTGGCTGTGTTCTAAATGAACTACAAAGTGAGCTGGCATGACATCTGTGTGACCTGTTCAGTCACAGCCTCACCTCAGGTTTTGTCCCTACCAAATGGCACACTGCTACAGTCATCCCTCTCCATAAATGGGGAATGACTACAGACCCTGGGAATTATCACCCCATTATCTCGAGGAGTCTGATATGTAAAGCTATGGAGCGCATCATCATGGATCTGATTAACAAAGATACAGGAAATCTCCAAACTCTAGACCCCATGCAATTTGGCTTTGTGAAAGGGGGATCATGCCTGCTCAACTTGGTTGACTTCTTTGAGTCAGTCACCAAGGCTGTGGATGAAGGTAAGGCAGTGCATACAGCTGACCTCGATCTGGCCAAGGCCTTTGATACCATTCCTCAATCAGGAATTATTGATAAACTCAGTAAACTAGGCATCAACCCCTATACCACTAGGTGGGTTGCAAATTGGCTCACAGATAGAACATACAGTGTGAAAGTAGCAGACCCCAAGTCAGGCTGCCGATAAGTCATGAGTGGAGTCCCACAGGGATTGGTCCTGCATCCTCTCCTGTTCGGCATCTATTTCTCAAACATCCAGGCCAACTCAAAGGGACTCCGGCTGACCAAGTTCACAGATGACTGCAAGCTGGGAGCCATTATTAACTCCCCAAGTGATGCAGACATCCTACAGTAAGGTCTCACTGAGACCAATGACTGGTGTCGAAACCAAGGCCTTAAGCTTAATGCCAAAAAATGTGTCATCATCCCTTTTGGTAAAAACTCAGTTCCCACTAATTACCACTTACAGGCAACTACACTTTAACCATGCCCACTGAACGCTGAAGACATTATAAAAGATCAGGGGACACAGGTTAACAGCAACCTCTCCTTCGAACACCACATTGCCACTGTGGTCAGAAAGTCCTTCTATGTGGCACATCTCATTATCAAGGGTTTTGCATCCAGGAAGAAAGAGGTAGTCGTTCTCTACTTTATCCTCATTAGACCAATCATCGTGTATAATGCCCCATTTGGTGTGTACCTCATTAGACACCTACAACAGCTGGAGAGGCCACAGAAGTACCTCACAAAGAGGATCCTAGACATTAAACACGTCCTACAAGGACAGACTCAAAAGACTCCAGCTATTCTGTTTCAACTCTATTTCTCAAACTGAAACTCAAACTTCTGTACAACAGAAGGAAGAAACGGTTGCAAAAGAGAGTAAAATCTCACGAGTGGAGGAGCTCCCTGGTCAGCTTCAGTAAGAAGCTGCGATCCGTGATAAAATCCTCCAAAGCTAGTTATGAAAACAAAATCGCCACTGATTCTAAAGACAACCACAAAGCATTCTATAGCTATGTCAAGAATTTCAATGGCAACACTCAGATCTGTTCTGAGTTAAAGCACAATGGCACTAAATATAGGTTCAGTGCTAACTTTACCCCTCTCTCATCCCCTAAAGAGCCTACCTCTATACCGGAAGAATGCAAATTTCCTGTAATCACGGCTGCACAGGTAAAAACCACACTCTTCAAAGCCAAGAACACAGCATCCATGGGACCAGACAAAATCCCAGGCTGCGTTCTACATGAACTACAGAACGAACTGGCACCCCACCTAAGTACTATGTTCAATCATCGCCTCACCTCAGGCTTTGTGCTTGTTGAATGGTGCACAGCGACGGTTATCCCACTCCACAAGGGGTAGCCACCACGGATCCTGGGAACTACCACCCCATTAGCCTGACGAGCCTGGTCTGCAAGGCTATGGAGCATATCATCATGTAACTTATAAGCAATGACATTGGTAATCTCCAAACTCTGGGCCCTACCCGTTTCAGGTTTGTAAAAGGCAGATCATGTCTTCTAAACCTGATAGACTTCTTTGAAGCAGTCACCAAAGCCGTAGATGAGGGTAAGGTGGTTCACACAGCCTATCTAGATTTCGCCAAGGCTTTCAACACCATCCCCCACTCTGGAATTATAGACAAACTCACTAAACTAGGTATAAATCCCTATGTCACAAGATGGGTTGCCAACTGGCTCACTGACAGAACCCACACTGTGAAAGTAGCAGACTCTAAATCCAACTTCAGACTAGTGACAAGAGGAGTACCACAGGGTTCAGTCCTAGGTCCTCTCCTGTTTAGTAGCTACTTCTCTGAAGTACAGGCTAACACAGAAGGTCTTTGGCTAACAAAGTTCACAGATGACTGCAAACTAAGAGCCATAATCGAAACTCCTAGCAATGTGGACATCCTATAAAAGGGCCTCACTGAGACAGATGCCTGGTGTCAAAGCCATGGCCTCAAGCTCAATGTCAAAAAGTGCACTGTCATCCCTTCTGGTAAAAACACTGTACCCATGAACTACCACATAGGTGGTAGTCTACTTAACACCGAAAATGTGATAAGAGACCTTGGGCACAGGTGGACAGTAGTCTCTCCTTTGATAATCACATTGCCACAGTAGTCAGGAAATCCTTCTACGTGGCACACCTCATCACAAAAGGTTTCTCATCCAGGAAAAAAGAGGTCATTGTTCCCCTCTACTCATCACTCATTATACCCATTATAGAGTACAATGCCCCTTTTGGTATGTACCTCACAAGACATCTACAACAACTGGAAAGGCCACAGAAATACCTCACAAAGAGGATTACTGGCCTCAAACAGATGCCCTATGCAGACCGTCTCAAAAAACACCAGCTTTACTCTGTCACATATCGCCTACTCAGAGGCGATCTCTGCCTAACATACAAAGCTATGTCAAACTCAGAGCTGTTGGACATGCTCCACGTAAAGAAATCCCAATCTCTCCGAGCTACATGCTCTAGGGACCTAAACATTGTCACCACAATAAACAGAACATGCTGGAGGGATAGATTCCTGTCTCAGAGACTTCCCATACTCTGGAACAAACTACCTATCTATATCAAACAAAGCTCCTCATTAGCACTCTTCAAGAAAAATCTTGATGATTGAATGGGAGATAGGAAATTCACCCTGGGGATCACTTCTGTGGTTATGCTTGACAGGGGCACAGGAAAATAATTTTCTTGGGTGGCAAAAGCCAGGGTACCATTTGGCTAGGCTTATATAGGCCCTAGGGCCAATAGCCTAGTACCTACCTATGAATAGCTCCACTATGTTGGACTGGTCAATTAGCACATACTTTCATTAGCATAATTTGCCATTTATCTGTGTTTGGCATTTCTACATATCTTGTAGAGCCGCTTAATGAATGCGAAATAGCTTGCTATCATGTAGCTGTTAATGAATCCATCCATTTGACTTATTTACTTATGTTTTGTTAACTGGATTGTCATTTTTCATTTTCAGTAGAGCTCCAGGGATAAAAACCTAAAGGACACAATTAATATCAAGTATGCAGTACAATGTGAGTACAATGAAGTACAATGACGCTCCATAAAATTACACAATGAATACACAGTACAAATCACTACAACATGCACACAATGAAGTACAACAGAGATACTGTATTCTAACATAATCCTGCAGAAACAGTCGTAAGAAAGAGAACCACTTACCTGCTTCTTTGTAAGTTTAACCTGAATACAAAAATAGTCTGAAACATTTTAAAACAGGTTAAGATGAGGGTTCTCCTGTTCTCTTCACTGGTACTGTGCAATGATATGTCCACTGTTAACCCTGTTATACTGACAGTTCTGTCTGGCTATCTCTTCATTTAAGGATGTTTTAAATCACTGTGAGTCAGAGCTTACTCATGGCTTCACCAACCACACATGAAGGTGTAAAGATGTAAAGATGCACCTTTGTGTGTTTTGCATGTTGTATGTGCTAAGCATGTACATATAGATAGTGAGACTAGTGGACAAGTCTAGTAGGTCTCAAACAGTTCTTGAAGGCGACACACCAAACAACTTGTGAGTAACAATTAGGTCATAAATTTTGTTTTGAGGAGGAATCATTTTTATATAATACTTTACTTCAAATTCTTTAGTCCTATATAGCAGCAATCTGAATGGCTAGGGAAATAACTCTAGTCAGATTTATATATTAGTCCTGCTCCTGGACTTTGAAAAAATGTATGTTTATTATACTTTGGATATTACTCCATTGCTGGCATCAGAATGCACACTTAAGGTAACCCAGTTATTTTTGTTGGTAGACTTAAAGATGTTGCAATTAACCATCAGTCTGAACAAACAGGTAACTTTTTTTTTTGCAATAACATAGTAGCCCAACAGGAATGATGTGAACATGAGCATATCAGCATCTCAAACTGAACTGATTCAAGCTTAGTAATGCAATGCAATATGGTACATATAGAGTCTAAAAACAGCAACACCATACACCAGTCTTAATGGTTATACACATATGTATTACATATGCAAACAATGTAGCAGCTATATTTTGTTTATCATCACAGCTGAATTCATTGTTGGATCCATCACATTCATCACTTTCATTGGTATACCTTATTATGCTGTTTTGGAGTTCTTCTGTTCTTCAGCTTTTTCATTTTTAGACTTTATTTTGGAAGTTCTAGGAAGTCGATTTGCTGTATCCTGAGGTTTTACTACCTTTGCCCTATTATGTTTTTGCTATCTTAAAGTTTTTTATTTGTGAAGTGCGAAGACTGAACTGTGAAAAAAACGTCCCTGTTACAGCTATGCTGATCTTTGTTGCATCTGTAGTAAGACTGTGTCTGGTTCAGTGGATTGACAGAGTTACTGAGGAGTTTTCAAACTTGCCTTGCAACCGGCTTGAGAAACAGAAAGTTTTAGGAATTTATAAGTGTGGTCTTGCTTGACAAGGAGTGTTGAAGGCATGTGGCTACCTTCAACTATGAAGGTCCCTTGTTAAATGGATTCAGACATGCAACAGAGTAATAGCTTGTTAACATTTAATGTTTTCATTGATTTTTATTTATTCAGTTCCCATTTTCAGTGGTACTCCATGGATAAAAACATAAAGGATATGAGTGGATGAGAAACCACAAATTTGTCACAGGGGTTCCAGCTGTGTCCCTCATTGACAGAGGCGACAGGTGCTGACTGAGGTTTGTTTTTGGGACAACCTCTTGGCTAGGTTTGTAAGGGCCCCAGGGCCATTAGCCTAATAACCTCCTATGATCCTATGAATTGTCTTGTAGTCTAGTGCTTCATTTTACATTGTGTACAGAGATAAAGGATTTGGCACTTAAATAAACTTAAGTTGATGTTAAACCATCCCTATGATATTTCCCACTGACTAGACAACTGAATATGTACTGAATATAGATTTTTGTTGAGCACCAGCAGTTGTGCTTCTAAGTGCTTGGTACAAAACTTTGACATTAAGAAGATATGTGAAGTGTCACTACAGTATTAACAGGCATTATTCTGTGGAAAACAACCTATTTCACAGCTGAATCAGAATCATGAGAAATATTACTTTGGATTCCACAGAGGTTTATTCTTTCACTATATAACCAGATAAAAGTAAAAATTAACTCTATAATTTGTGATTTCCTTCTTGGGTAAAATAAATACTCTTGAATATTACTACTAGGAAAGAAGGAATTGTTTGAAACTAATAATATAATATAAATCAGTTTGTTGATAAAGCAGATAGGAAATAATGGAAGGAAACTTATATAATTTACAGGAAACACAAGGTAAAGACAGAGGGACATCAAATGGTGACAGTGAGGTTGTTAGAGGATATGTAGAAGAATTTCATTAACCTAATATGTTCACTCAAGGGAGAATTCAGCCTATTAATGTGGTTTTAGTGAAGGAAATTTTTGTGGTTATAGTTAATCAAGGCAGGTGGAAGACAGAGTTAACATGCTTAAAGTTACATAGGTCAATATGAAGCAGTCAAATAAACAGAGGACATAAGTAAAACAGATATGCAGATATAGGAAATAAACCAAGGGATCTGAATCAATACTTCCAAAGTTTTAAATATAGAAGGACAAAAGAATATTACCAAAAGTTTTAGAGCTGGGCATTAGGTATGGAAGAAGGTCCACACAGAGAGCAGCAACATATAAAAGGAGTGACAGCCCAACAGCAGTCAACAATTGTAAAGTGAATGGTGGCATTAATGAGCTTGATGAAGAAGGCCACTTAACCAAAAGCTCTAGATGAAAACCAGTGAAGCTTTTAAAAATAAAGTATTTCCAAAGAGAAATAGGTAAAAAAAAAATGTATGCGTGGATGAGCAGGTACAAGTGGGGAATCCAATGGAGGCATTCAGAGTCCCATCACATGAAAAAAGATCTCTTTTTTGCAAAAATGTTAACAGGACTTAGGACCGATGAATGGAACAACACTATATCAACAGAAGGAAGAGCTGGAGAGTATGAAAAGGGAGTTCAGAGAAGTGGAAGTAGAGGGGCAGAACTGAATGTACAGGTACAGGTCAATGATACAGAGCTGGACATAAGACAGCAGCTGTGCTGGTATTACAAACTGGATGCTTCGCTTTACTTTTTTGTTCAGCTGAAATTCTTGACATCCATGTCTCAAAGATACAATATGCTGATTATGATCACAGACCGGATCATAACCAACTTGTTATGACTTCAAGAGATTAATATCAAGAAATTCACCTCAAAAGTAGAGTAAAGCAAATCTTGAGAGGTGATTCTTGATATCCATGTCCACAAAACATAACAAGAGAGGTACGAGTACAGAAACCCAATTATAGTTCTTTGCCGTACATGGCTCTTTAGCTGCCCTAATGTACTCTTATTGACCAATGGGAACGTTGTGTAAGAACACTATGTGTTCTATGGGTTTACAGCTTTCAAAGCTGTAAAACAATTAGTACTATTTAAATGCTGTTCACAGTGTCACACCTCTTTTTTTGTTTCCTGTGTTACAGTAAAGTGCATAAGCTGTGAAAATGCTTTGACTGCTGTACTGTACTGGTTACTGTTAATGATTTAACATGAGGCTAGAGATTAACAGTATTGAAAGGTGCATGACAAAACTTGGTCAAGTACCTTTCATACATCAGAAATGTGCTTGGCAAAGTTGTTTTTTTTCCAAATGTGCCATGAAATTGTGGCACTTCATGTACTACAGCAATATTCACACCAGCAGAATGGTCCATGGTGGTAGTTCAAACTTCATTTTTTTATTTTGATAAACAGAGAAAATGGCCTGCTATCATTCTCCCCATACCTTCTCGGTCTTTCACTGCAACCTACCACCCAGCCCCCTAACTTTATAAACAGAGATTCACATTCTGACCTGGATCAAAAAAAAAAACCTGTCAGTATGACAGCTATGTATCTACACATAATAAACCTTACCACCGACATAATTTTTTCAGAAAATGTCAGTTGACACAGTGGCTGTAAATTCACCTTTTAATATGAAATTCTGTATACAATTTATGGAATAGTCCCATAAGACCCGAAAGTGACTGCAGTCAGTCAGAAAACAGAAAAATGTGATGACTACAAAATCATTCTTAATGACATATCAGATTTAATGATATACAGACAAGGTATAATTGATGTCTTTACAAAATTGACCCCAATAAAAAAGTTATGGGAGTGTACTTGTTTGCAAACATTCCTCATTTTCAAAATATTACCTATGGGGTTTTGCGTCATAAAACACAGGACTGAGTGTTCTGGTTTGCCTCTCTTCTCAAAGACATTTTATTTGATCAGCTTTTTAAAATGTTCTATGTAGCCCTTACTTTTGTTCTTGATGCTTGGGTTGCAGCCAAAAACAGTCAGAAAGATCAAGCCCCTTACCCTGTTATCAAATGATTAAAAAGACAAAATGTGGTCTAAAAGTCAAGCTATTTATAATAGTAATGCAGAGGATTCCTTCTTACTAAATTCTACTGGTAAATGTTTTAGTGGTCTGCACAGAAGGACTGCACAGCAAAAATAGTGTTAAGTGCAATGTTAGTATTTGCTACAGTAATAATACCTCTTTGTTAACTAGTAGATGTGTTACAGATCCAAAATATTTACCAGAGATACATACAGTATGATATGTAGATGAGGGAAAGAAAACACAGTTTTTATTCAAGTTCTGTTTGAGTGACACACAGCTTTTTTCTCCATTTTAATATCAGGCTTATCCTTAGTTACTGGCCTTTCTGTAGTCCTCAAAACTATGGTTTGTTAGGAATGACATTACAGTCAGAAGTTACTACTTCAAAAAACTGGGAGTACCAGCTGCTAACATTCTTCAATGAAAAATTCTCCCCCCCAAAAAACAAAAAACAACAACAAAAAACTTCCTTACTGCTTATCACCCACTGTCTTCTATGCATGTGTGTATCTATATGTGCGTGTGTGCATGCATATGTGTTTATGTATGTCTGAGCACTTATACACTCTCTCTCCCGCGCGCGCGCGCGTGTGTGTGTGTGTGGCTCAACTTCTTAGTGTAAAAATCAGGGCCAAAAACTAATGTGGAACAAGGGCCCAAAAATAAGGGACAGATTTTAAATAAAAGTCTTTTCTGCTTAGAAAGTAGTTAGAATAACATAGATTTTTGCATTAATTTGCATTTTCTGAATGAGTCTGAAACCCAAACATCCATCATTATTTATTGATTGCAATCCTCAACAATTTGCCAGAAAACCACAAATGTTATGAGGAACGGACTAAAAATATAACACAAAATCTGGGGTGTTCTCAGAAATTAGGGACAAGTAGGAGGTGTGACAGTGTATGTGTGTGAGCATGTGTATGTGTTTCTGTTAATGTCCACTACAATATTGCTTTCATTTATCTGTAAACATTTTTACAATGTGATTTTGAAGAGGAAGGGTAGCCAGACATAACCTCCACTGCTTCAGAAAGTGTCATGGTTGAGATGGAGGTATAAAAACAAAAGAAGGTCACCCATAAGAATACAAATACTTATTCATATAGACTTCCATTCCAGGATTAGCTTCATTGTCTTGCCCAGTGAGGCTAAGGGATAAGATCTGGCTCTCCTATGACCTTGAATTAGAATTAGTGGATAATCAGAGAATGAATGAATGTGCTGTACCCCCCATGATGCTCTGTTCTGTACATCAACATGGAGAATGAGAAGTACACTAGAAAGTGTGGCCTGGGATGCAAGTGGCATGGGCCATACCTAGGGTGAAGAATGTTGAAGTAATTTTTGACCTATGAAACCAAGAGGCTGTCTGGTTCCATAACCTGAACACCCAACTCTGATGACTATAACTGACTAAGGTAAATTGGTGTGCTATGTCATAAATCCTAACCAATGTACCTTCAACTATCACTTACCCAAGTAGTTTCTGCTATTGTCAATTACTCTGATGTGGGTTGCTCCAGCTGGAATCATTGTGACCTCACTGTAGCCAAAGACACCTAAAAGAAAATATGTACAGAAGTAAGAACCAAGTGCTGTAACATTTTCTATCTATTACTTTTATCTCTACGGTTATCTGTTAATTCCTTTTGCCTCTTACTCCTCTGAACAGTATTTCCTGGTGAAGGTAATAGTACAGAACAGACAACAAAGCACAGACAGAAAGAACTGTAAGAAAACAAAGAAATCGGATCATTGCTCCTGTAGTATATATTTCAGATGCAGTTGCTAGTTTTTAATTGGAACAAAAAGATGAGTTATTGAATTCTGAGTGTAAACATGGCAGAACACAAGGGTATCACCTGGTCGAACATATCTAGGATGCCTTTATATCATTATAAACACATATTAGCCATCACAACTTAAAAGTCATGGAGTGAAAAAAAGCAACTATAAAGCAAATAAATAAAAGCAATGTTTATACATTTATATGAATACATTTACATGGTTCTTTAAAGTAATTATAATTTTCCATATATCTGTGGATGTAAAGAAGTGAACATGCATCTGATACATATTTGTGGGCAAGACAGCAGTCATGTAGCATGCTTCAAATGCTGTTGAATATCATGACTGTTGACATTAAAGTAAACCAGGGATATTATTAGCTAGAGATGAATTAATCACATTTTTTTCTTCCATATCATAAATGCATCACTATACAAGATCCAGCTGATAATTACATGACAAAGTACTACATCTGTGGGTGCATGGAGGGTTGAATTTGCAGAGCGCATAAAATATTGACTTCTCTGCCATACAATGACAATGTCAGAGTTTCTAAAATTCTTCTATTCCAAAGGTATGTTTTTACTCCCAGACACTGATCCAGTGACAACTGGAGTACCACAGGGTTCAGTCCTGGGTCATCTCCTGTTTGGCATCTACTTTTCTGAAGTGCAGGCTAACACAGAAGGTCTTTGGCTAATGAAGTTCACAGATGACTGCAAACTAGGAGCCATAATCGAAACTCCTAATGATGTGATTGGACGGGAAATAGGAAATTCACCCCGGGGATCACCTCTGTGGCTCTGCTCAACGGGGGCACAGAAACTTAATTTTCTTGGGTGGCAAAAGCCAGGGTACCTTTTTTGCTAGGCTTATATAGGCCCTAGGGCGAATAGCCTAGTACCTACTTATGAACCTGTGAACCTATATCCTTACATTCACCTCAGACAATTTTATCAAATTCTTTCAAAGTAAAAAAATATATATATACACACACACACACACACACACACACACACACACACATATATATATATATATATATATATATACATATTTTTCATATATATATATATATATATATATATATATATATATATATATATATATACACACACACACACACACACACACACACACATATATATATATAAACATATGGGGGCCCTTGCCTTTGGTCTAAATGTTTGTTTAATCAACCACATTTGGTCGATATATGCAGATGGTCGATAGGTGTGTGAGAGTGACATTCCCCTGGTAGGGGAATATTCCCTTTCCATAGGTATTGTGCGATCTTGGAGTTAGTATATATAATTAGTAGAGAGTGTTGGCAAACAAGCTTCCCCTGCAAAAAAAAAAGATGTTATTTGGGTTTTTTTACATGTGAAAATTACGTGTGCTGAGGTTTTTTCTCAGGGCATATGAGGTAATGTGTTGATGTTTGGTTTGTTGATGTTTTGTGGGGAATTTTTCTGAGGTTGACATATGGGCTACTCAAATGAAATGAGTAGACTCTTTTATCTATATATATATATATATATATATATATATATATATATATATATATATATATATATATATATATATTTATATGAAAAATTATATAAAGACATGTTTACAATAAGCTGCATTTGCTTAACCCAAGCCTGTTACAGTCTGTCTCTAGCACTGAATAAAGAAACATCTCACCTCATATACACAGCAGGATGCAGTCAATCTGTGGACAGCTGTTTCTTTGACTGTTGATAGATAGAAGAAATTGTGCCAAAACACGTTTCGGTGTTACAGGTGTTTTCCCTTTTTACCATTGTTGTGTGACCTTGAAGTAGGTATATGTATGCTTGGTAAATGAGAAGCTTGACCACACTGTGGGCACAGAAGGGGTTGTCTCCCTGCAGAAAATGTTGTTTCCAAACATAACCAAAGGTATTTTGGCACAACTGCTTCAATCTATGGGCAGTCAAAATAACAGCTGGGATATACTGAGATGAATGCTACAGAGTATCACTGTCTACTAATTATGGACATTTTGCCTCCATGCAATATAGCAGTTCCTCCTAACACATGGAAGCCATGTTCTACTTTGGTAAGCTATTACAGGTTATTGAATTCAGCATAGTTTTTGACACTTTTCTATGGAATAAGCCTTGCAATAAACTGCAAACGTATAACATTATCAGTATGGAATATTTAGTCAAGTTATAGAATTTTTCTTGCATGTCAAAACTTATAGGTTTTACAGTTGTTACTTCACAGTTGCTACTGTTGCTGAGTGAAATTAATAATAGCTTGTAGAAATGGTGAATCTGAATTTGCTAAAATAAACTCATTTTCTTAACATTGGTTATATTGAATATTTCCCATGTTTTTAGAAGGCTGCTTGTTAAATCACTCCCCCTTGCAAACAAGGGAAGTAATTAATAAAATCTCATCAGTGTATTGTGGCTACTGAAACTTTTTAGTTTCAAAGGTTTAAACATCAAGTCTGTGAACTGTTGATATTTTAAAGCAAGATAGATATAATTCATTTATTAACAATCATACATTTCTTGCATCTAACTTCTATGACCTTAAAATACAAATCTGAAATTTCAAATAAAACAAAATATTAGTATTTGTAGCTGGATTTGAAGAAACAGCAGATTTCACAGTCCTATGGTGTGTCACAATTTGCAGATCAAAACACTGAAAACTAGTTAACATTTGAGGAGCCATGTGCCAAATAAAGAATGTCCACTAAAATATTTGTTTATTTTATTATCTTGCACAAATAGTCACTATTTTATTTTTATGATCTTAACTAATACACTTCATAATGACAGCAAGGTATAAAAAAACATTACCAAGGATTATTTAGAGTAAGTCGGTTATCATTAGCTACATGAAGCTTAAAGTTCTACACAATGTAATGGAACAGTAGTGATTTAGCTGGTATGTTACCTCCTTAGTAAAATTCATTAATCCAGATAAAAATGGCCAGTTTATGATCTTACTAACCTTTGTCCATTTATGTACCACTTCACTGTTCCAGAGAACATGAGATTTCTGCTCCAATGGGTTTAATCAGTAGTCAGTCACTTGGTAATACAATATTATTAAATACTGTGAGGCAATCTACAAGTGGGTTAATTAAATATTCTGCCTAATTAATGAAGCATTTGCTCAGCCAGAGAAATGTAAGCAGTGGTAGTTTTAACTTAAAGGTAAGGTCATATTAATTTCACATTTTTCTGTGTCCTAAACACTTAAGTATTACAACCAATAGTGATATGTAGACTATATGACAATAATATGGTCTGGATGAAGAAGCTCAGGCTGGGGAAAGAAGAAATAAAGCAAAAAAATATATATATATTTATACTACCAAACACATCTTCATGTCCATGTATCTAAAGAGAAAAGAGTAATTTATTTTCTAAGACTGCATCATATGTGCACTCAGACATTAGAAAAGGAGGACCACTATTTGATAAAGACAGGCATGTACTTAGACGTATGCTGATCCCTCTGCAAGAAAAGTTAGTGTGTCAATGATAATTTCAATGATAATTCCAAAGTTCTTAAAAGGGATGGGAGGTATGTGGCCAAGATGATGACTGTAAAAGGTCAGGTTGACCTGTCCACTTACATGGTTAACTTAAAAATGGAAATATGTGGAGAAAAATAAAGTAAAACCTTACCTAGATCTAGGGTGTAAGAAACAATACAGTCAGTAATCTACCTTAAATCACAGAGACAACACATTGGTGTGACAGATGCAGCAGCAAACTCCAACCTAGGTAATATGGGAAAATAATAAATGCCCTGTTGTATGATGTCCTTTTAAGATCCTGTGGCAGAAGACAAAGGAATTATAGCAGTGGTATAGTGCAGTGGTTGTAGAATGGAGTTTTCCAGACAACTTTGGAAGAAGGAAAGTACTGATCCACACATTCATCTCTGAGTTTTGAAAGGAACATTTTTAGCTCCTGGGCTAAGTTTATCTGGAAGAATTCTCTTCCCTACTCACAGGCTAACCGACTGTACCAGGCTATTCTGAGAATTGGAAAATGGAAGTAGCAGTCATTCATTCTGCTACAAACCTGTCCCAGTTAAGAAGACATTTGTGGTAGGATTAGGGAACTAGTAACAGAATAGCAAAAAGGCAAATCCACTGGGTATAACGGGAAAAGGACAGTACCTGTTCTGTAGGAAAAGAGCTCCAGAATGCTATCCAGTAAGGGATTCAGCCACCAGCAGGGCGAGTTTAAAGATGACACACTGTCCAGGTCAAGAGTGTGTTCCAACTATTTATTGTTGTTTTTCTAATAAATAGTTGGAACACACTCTTGACCTGGACAGCGTGTGGTTCTTCATGGTTATTGGTACTTTACTGCACGGACTGCACACAAAGGTGGTTATCAAGTTTAAAGACACAAAACCAGAAATGAGTAGAACATCACATGTCTTAAAAGACACTGACAAAGAGTGGATCCTTATAAATGAAGGATTTGTTCATTTTTATTGATCACATATGTGCATTAGATGGCCCAATGTCCATTTAAATGTATAATTCTGCACAGGAAAACAGGCAATAAGTACCAGAGAAATTGTAGTGAATACAATCCAATACAGTAAATATGTGCATGCATTAAAATTGTGTGTGTGTGTGTGTGTGTGTGTGTGTGTGTGTGTGTGTGTGTGTGTGTGTGTGTTTGTATATGTAAGATATGACCCCCCCCACACACACACACACACGGGTTTAATTCTTATCACAAAAGACTTCTTAAATGAAAACAAAGTCTTATACTTCTGGTTTCTCATGAAAAAGTCCACGCAATCCTTCACTGAAATCCACAAGCATGCTAATGTTTTACCATGATCTTTTCCATTATGTTCCCCAGATAGCAAGTTTCAAGAGTCCCTACTTTTGGTCTAATACTCCCTCTATACCAACAGACAAATGTCTCCTTCAAAAGACTTTCTGGCTGCCAATCATCAAGTGTCTCTACTCTTGGCCAAATGCTCACACCACACTAAGAGGCAAGTATCCATGTTGTACTTGGCTGAAGTCCTCATTTTAACTGTCTGTTTTATAGCTGTCCCAAATCAGCAAGCTCTCTAATTCTGCTTTTGGGACATGAGGAGAATAGAGGGGAAAGGAGTACAAACAATAGAGGTGTAGCTTGAGTTGGATGAAGGGGGGCAGCCACCCTGGGTGCAAAGTGTTTGGGACAAGATTAAAAGATTCCAGTCTTTTAGTGTATTTCAGTGCATTACTGGCATTGAGAAGTCAGTACCAGCAGTACTCTTTTCATCCAGAAATGATGTACTTTAGCAGTCTATGTATGGCAAAAATTATAGCAGCTGCTTGTTAGAAGTGTAGCAAGCAATTTGCTACAGTTTAAACCAGAAAGAAGGGATTTTTCTTTTGCTCTTCAAGTCTGAAAACAGATTTTTTTAATTTTGGAGATGCCTGATTGGGGAAGGCACTGAACACTAGAATAGCTAGCTGTACCGCTGACAAACAGCATTTAGAATTGCTGAACTTGCATTTATTAAAAAGCAATTGAGACAGGAGATATAACATGAATGCAGAAAAATCCAGAAGAACTTTAACCTAGAAACATTTTGAAATAAACGTGTTTAAAACTACGAGAGATAAGTGCTTTCATTCACAAAAATACATGAACATCATCAGATAAACATTGCTAGAAGTACAACTTTTGTATTTAATCACATTACTGCCAAGCCCCCAGGAAATGAAACAGCATTTTAAAGGAGCCACGACAAAGAAATTCAGTGTGTGTAGCACTGAGTCAATTCAGTTGACAAAATTTGCAAACAAGGAGAAATATATATATATATATATATATATATATATATATATATAATATATATATATATATATATATATATATATATATATATAGATATATATAGATATAGATATAGTATAAAATGCATTCCCTATAAAATCAGAAAAATGAAGACAAAAGTATGTAAAATATGTAAAATATAAACCCTGTATTTAGGTCTCATCTTTCCATCTTTCTCGAATACAACCCAACAAATTTGGAGAGGAGGAACCAGGAGACAGAATGGGTGCCAGAATCACAAGAAGTGGAATTAAGTCCAGTCAGTGATGTTACTACATGTATGCTACCCCCATGCACAACCATGATGAATGCTACTGGTGATTTCACTGTCTACAATTTTTCATCTGTTAACACTGATACTTGTCATGGGGATTTATTTACTTGTGGTATCACTTTTGTACTGAATAGGCACATGGATATTACAAACACACTCACGGGTCTTAAGAAATGTTCCAGAAAAATTAAATTTCATGGTGATGTTTCAAAAGGTGGGATCAGCCATCCATCCATTAAGGATATCCAGCACTTATAATCTCCCGATTCACCCTGTGATTAACTGTTTGGAAAAAAAATCTGTGAGTTAGATATTCGTAACTTGGCACATTTGGATGGTAACGTAAGAAAACATACTTTCAAATACAATCCTTTTAGAGAAGAAACAGTGAGATTAAATGATTTACAAAGAAACAAAGAAATCAGGACAATGTAACCCGACAAAGGGGGTGGATTGGTTGTGATGAATTTGTGTGACTATAATATGAAAATGAGGTCCATTTTTGCATCTGACACCTATAAGGAGGTGTGTATGAATGAGTGCAATGTTGTATACAATAGAATAAGGCAAATCTAAATGACTTATTTATTGATCAACAAATTTCGATTGATGATTATAACTATCTACATGTGATGCATCTTAAGATCCCCCTCATGTTTGTTTTGCCTAAGATACACAAAAACAAAGATTAACCACCTATGCAATCACTTGTTGATGGCCGTGGTTCTATCACCCAGCCCTTGGCCAAATTTTTGGACACTAGATTAAAAAGTTTGGTTACCAAAGAGCCACATGTTTGCCATGATTTGTGGGAATTTTTACAAAAAATTAATGACCTTCCCTTCAAAGACACATACACCTTTATCACTGTGGATGTTGAAGACTTGTATTCGGTCATTCCCCATAACTTAGGACTGGAATGGTTTTCTGAATTTTTGATGGAGAAGAACATCCCACAAGACCAAATTAATGTTTATGTCAATTTATTGGAGACTATACTAAAAAATAACTTTGTTAAATTTGGAGGAGATTTGTTCTTACAGCAAGCAGGGATAGCTATAGGCGCAGCGTGTGGAGGTCTTTTTGCCAATATTATTATGATACAATGGGAGAAAAAGGTCTTAGCTAACTCCTCTTTTTTGCATCATGTAGATTCTACACATGCTTTTTGGATGATATTTTCATTCTGTGGGATGGTGAAGCTCAAGACATCCCCCATTTTTTGGCATATAGTAATCAAACAACAGTTTCTTGCATTCACCTTTAAGAGTAATGATGTGAACATAGATTACCCGGATATATGGTTGGCCAAGGACAACACAAACAAAAGGATGACCTCCAAAATTTTTAGGAAATCCATGTATTCAAACAACTTTCTCCATTTTGACAATTTGCATCCTATAACACACAAAAGGGCAGTGGCCAAGGGCCAGCTTGTGAGGGCAGCCTGAATGACCACAGAAGATATTGCCTTTTGGGATGAGTGCATATTGCCAAAAAAACATGTTTTTAAAACGTGGCTAAACTACAAAATTTGTAGACAGATTGATGCTAGAGGTGATCAATAAAAGTGAGTCGCATCATTTTGTGGCAATTCTGGGAGGCCCTTGTGCGACCAACAATGGAAGTTTGGAAGTCCTAGATGGTGGGGATACTACATCACTGCCATCCATGTCAGAGACCACAAACACAAACACAGAGACCTTCAGGATTTCTTTTAATGCAACCTATTCTACTGAAGGTTTCTCCATAAAATCAATTCTGGAAAATAATTGGTATCTTCCCCTACAACAGAATACCATTCATGATTATGTGGTGTTCAAAAGGGGCAGGAATTTGAAAACAATGTTAGAACACAGTTGTCCCATACACCAACATAAGCAAAATTCTGAATTCATGGGGATGAAAAAGTGTGGTTGTTGCCCCTACTGCCCCAATTTTCTGGTGTGCCATAAAATTGCTTTGAACAGCCAGGTGGTTGCTATAAGAAACAGATTCAATTGTCATACAACAAAGGTGGTATATTGTGAACTGTGTATGTTCTGCCCCTGTTTTTACATAGGACAAACAGAGAAGAGACTGAGGGACAGAATATGTGAACATTTATATGAAATCAGAATGAGAAAAGAGACTAACACCCTCAACAAACGAATAAAATGTCACCCACACCACATGTTCAAATTTTGTATTTTGGAACAAATGCCTTCCAACAGTAATGAAAGTCCATGGACCTTATTACTGGGAAAACGTGAATTATGTTGGCAGCTGCGTTTGATTGCCAATAATTGGCCTGGTCTCAATGAACATATTTCAATAGCACTGGAAAGATGAACCCTAAACACAGGGTTTATATTTTACATATCTTTACATACTTTTGTCTTCATTTTTCTGATTTTATAGGAATGCATTTTATACTAATATATATATATATATATATATATATATATATATATATATATATATATATATATATATATATATATATATATATATATATATACTTTTTTTTTCCTTGTTTGCAAATTTTGTTAATTGAACTGACTCAGTGCTACACACTGTGAATTTCTTTAAGGTGATGTTTCATTTCCTGGGGGCTTGGTGGTCATGTGACTGAACACAAAAGTTACAAATTGTGTGTGTACTTCCAGCAATGTTCATCTGATGAAGTTCAAGTATTATTGTGAACAAAAGCGCTTATCTCAAATAGTTTTAAACAAGTTTTTATTTCAAAAAGTTTCTAGATTAAAGTTCTTCTAGATTTTACCTGCAGCAGTTTGTTTCCTTGGGTCTTCCATTTGTGTTTTAATATGTATTTCTTCAGTTTGTTTTTTGGCATGAATGGAGAAAAGGCTGCATGAGAAAAGCAAAGCAGTGGCGTTAAGATACAAGAAAAGAGGTGGGAGCAGTGGCTGTAATATCCAGATGAAGCTGGAACATTTCTTCCCAAGCCTCCACTGAAAACAGGCTCTGTGGAACCTAATCGGACTTTCCAGATGAAGCTGGAGCATTTCTCCCCGAGCCTCCACTGAAAACAGGCTCTGTGGAACCTAATCGGACTTTCCCGGTCAACAAATGTAAAAAAAATAAATAAATAAATAAAATGAAGGGAACTCACTTTAATCTGGACCTAAGAAAGCATGTTTTTCACTGAGAGGGTCACAGAACAATGGAGCAGTCTAAGTGGGTAGTGAGTTGTGAAGCTACATGGACCATCAAGAGGGTATGGGGCAGCTAGAAGGGACTAGGCAACCTATGGTAAGAACAGACAGGATCTACTGATTTGCATCACTAAAATGCGGGTTAGACAGACCAATTTTTCCATGTGCCATTTCCATCATGTAATGTAATGTCAAGTGAGAAATGAAGTGACAGGGCAACACAGAAAAAATAAACATCTCACAAGAATCAGCATAGTTCTGGATAGTATTACTTTTTTACAAAATCAGAATTACAAGAACAAGAAAGCAATTAATAAAAAAGAATGCAGATGGTTAACAGTAATTCTCAGGAAGTATTTTTTTTACAGAGAAGAGAGCAGATGCAGTGATTGGGAACAATTAGAGTGACATCAGGAAAGACCGATTCAAAAAATGTTAGGCTGAGAGTCATTGATAATAAAGGATTTCCCTTTGCCCTGGTGCTGTAAGCAATTATTATTAAGGAGAGGCTAGCAAAGCTACTCACATGAGGGTCTAGTGGGCTTTTTCCTCTATGAAATCTTTTTTTGTGTGTATGAGCTTTCTTTGGCTGATCTGTGTGGTTCCAATATATACTTAGGATCTTCAGCCTTTTTTCTGATCGTATAGAGACATTTTGTTTTTGACATTCAGATACTTACAGAAGTCCAGCTGTCTGGCCACTCACCTTGTACTTCTTTTGGTTATCCTCTGCATAACCCAAGAAGGAAAGACTGATGAATGAACAGCAGGAAAATAAAAAGAGCTTAGTTTCTACAATACAATATTTTACAGTAAGGCTTGTAGTCAGTGGCAACATGTCTTACTGGCAAAAAAGGTGGAGGAACCAGAAATAAAAGGCAGAAACTATGATGTTGAGTATTACTGATCATAGACATGACATGGTTTACTGTACAGTACATGTTTTAAAGTATTTTTGAGTTACCAATGCATCTAAGTTTCATTTCATGCTGTTGTAAGTGTCATCAGCAAGAACAATCACAATGCTATACTGCTGATATTATCCTAAGATGTTCCCACTCAAATATTTCCCCAAAACAGATTTTGTTGCATTTTTAATATTTTAATATTTTTATATTATGGAGTGTTTTTGTTCATTAATTTATTAACAGTACTGGGAGTCTGTGATTGTAACAGTAATTTAACCTGTACTCATGAGCTCTGTAGTAAGATTGCACGTCTGTCATGACAACTGCCAAGAAATCTACAGAGAACTTTTAAAATCAGAAATCATAATAATCACACAAGGTATAAAAAAGGTAGACAGCATTACCTGAGGAGGGATGCTTTGTGGTGTAGATATTATGGTGCTTCATACAGGTATGATTCAGTCCCCCACATACACGGCAGGCATCCTCTTTCTGCTCTGAGCCCAGAATTTGGTCACAGCCAGCTTTCTGAGAAAAATAGAAAGACAGAGACATGCTTAAGATAATTTTATTATTCTATGAATTCTTTATCAAGCATTGCTTTAGACTACAGGTCATTAATTTTATAAGACTTTAACAACCACTAGACTGTATAGGAGAATGACCTCGGCATATCTCAAAAGCTTTTCTGTTCTAGTGTACAACAATTTAATCTGTATCTGTCTTTACACTTGTGGGTTATTCTACCAAAGCATGACTTATTTTACAGAATAGACGTATTCATAGTAAGGGAATGTCATAAATAATAGCCAATCTGCATGCTTCTCTTCATCGTAGTGCCAAACCATTCAGTTACAAAAATATCCCCTACAGTAGAATACTTTAGAACATGAATAACTGCAGAATTATATTAATGATCAATGAATTTGTGCTTCAAGAATGCATTAATTTATTTGTTTTGTCAAAACCTATTAAAAAATCCCATCTAATCAAGTTATCTGCTATACCTCTTTTTTAGTACATGTGGCATGTCAGCATTCTATTAATCTCCTTTTTAATTCATGACATCAGAACAGCCTCCCAAAACATACATAAGAACTAATCTTGGTGTTTCAATACTCTTTGCCACACTCACCTTTACAGCTGGCCCAAGCTTATGACCCTAAACTTAACACAGGATCTACAAGTGGTAAATAAAGTGTGTGTGTGTGTGTGTGTGTGTGTGTGTGTGTGTGTGTGTGTGTGTGTGTGTGTGTGTGTGTGTGTGTGTGTGCGTGCGTGCACATGTATGTCACATATATATTTACTTTTTAAAATAAGCTGATGCCTAAATGAAGGGAACTGTATGCTTTGTGTCTCATTTTCCTTCTAGAAGGTAATCTGAGCAAATACCTCAGCTACAGAGGTTTTGCTCTTTAATGAGCATTTTGACAAGCATTCCAACATCCCATTGTATCAGAGCAGATAAATGTGTGCAGAAGTAAAGAAATACTTGCAACAATGAAAAATGTATTTACTTTGAAAGTTCATGTGTTTGGAAGTACAACAGTATACAATAATCTCCGTGGTATCCCCGAAGTCTCAAAACAACCCACTAAAGTGTAGTGGGTCTAAAAACAAAACAGTGTAAGAAACTTCTCTGTGTGGAAGATTTTCAGTCCATATATTTCTAGTTAATCACTATATATTAATCAGATCAGACAATAGTAGTAGAAGTAGCGAACGTAAACTCATCAAGTCAAAAAGTAATAATAGAAAATATATAATTCTACAGCATTACTAAGTATTTGAAAGTAATCCAAGCAAGGCAGGCTTTTTTTCTACAAATTGGTTTTATACCATTTTAAATCATTTGAAATTTAAGTGTATATATTTTGTTTCCATCATCATACATATATTTTTTAACTTTTTTCTGGTTCTCTTTTTTCCACTTTATTCAAAATGATGGTAATAACAATACTAACTAATTATACAATTATATAGGTTTTTAGGGTTCTTGTACACAGACATGAAGAAGTCTAGAAGGATGAAAGCGATCTTTGTTAACAATAGGTTATGAAAATAGAAACTGATTTTTACATGCAAAATGTATATGTATATATTTATATATAATTTTTGATCGCAAAATGAACTAAGGTTGATATATTTCCAGCCATGTAGTATATTGCCTTGTATAAAATCACAGACTTAATAATTTGGTTAAATAAGATGTACCATTAAAGTACATTAGGGCTATATATTATTATGACAGCTACTAGGTAGGGCAGGATCAGCTCGAATGTCACACCGATGGGGGAAGGGATGTGAATTTAACATGTGTACCAATAACACTTTGTTTTGCAGCACAATAAACCACTCCCATGCCTGATAAAAAGTATATATATATATTTAGAAAGCTTGTGAGGAAATTATTACTCTATTTTTGTTTTACTTGGATCGCTTGTCTGTGTACTTAATAAAGGATTTTCGACTGGAAACAGACTGCCTGCCTTGCTTGGATTACTTTCAAATACTTAGTAATGCTGTAGAATTATATATTTTCTATTATTACTTTTTGACTTGACGAGTTTACGTTCGCTACTTCTACTACTGTTGTCTGATCTGATTAATATACAGTGATTAACTAGAAATATATGGACTGAAAATCTACCACACAGAGAAGTTTCTTACACTGTTTTGAAATACAACAGTATAATTCAGCAGCAAAATGCTTCAACTACATCTTCAAGTAATTCACTCAGTGTAAGCACATTTAGCAGAACACTGGAATATATTGATCAAGGGATTCATTTTATTGATTAGTGCAAGAAACACAGGAAGGATTCTTGAAATGGTACATTTTTTCACAACTGTGAAGAGGAAGAAGACAAAACAGAATCCATTAGAAAGAAATTCAGGAATTATTGAGAACAGAAAGAACCTGGCATTTATTTATTTCCTTTATTTATATTTGTTTACTGGGGTAGATAACTGATCAATATAAAACAATTCCAGGCTCAGCCCGGGTGAAATACATTTCACAAACAAAAAATGTAAGCAATAACAGAGTAGTTGATGCTAACTACAGAGAAAGTACTGTGTATATACATTCGAGTTAACAAACACAGTGCAGTGTTCAATCAAGCAGAGTGTAATGTATAATATATACATTAGCTTCTAAAGTGGGTCAAACGTTATTGAACCTTGAGAGAGGAGAAGAGATTCAGGAGGGAAGCAGGTTAGGTGATATGTCCTGTGCTGAAGCAGGAGCATTTGGCTTGGATGAAGAAATGCTTTCTGAGTTGCATTCTGACTATGGAATAAGAGTTGATTTCCTTAATGTCGATGAGAAGCACTCACCAAAGAGTAGGTGACTGAGAAGAGAAAGCATGTGCAGTATGTGGAATTTGGTTTTAGCGATAATGAAAGTCAATGTGGCTTGTGAGTAGTGTCTTGGGTTGTATGAGGAGTTTTTTGTGAAGTCTAGCTGCAAAGGGAGTACATTTGTGGAGTTGGGAGTAGTTTGTACAGTTGGGATTCTAAAAGTAGGTTTGATCATTGTTTTATGGGTCACAATTTGGCTTTTTCATGGGTGATACAGTGACGCTCACAGACAGGTGAGTTTCCAATGAATCAACAGATGCTGCTAGGGATAGTCTGAAATATGGCAATGCTTTTCTTGGAGGCAGAAGCAAAGATTGGGAGCCCTCCTTTGCCAATGACTGCTATGCTCATTTTGTTACCATTTGTTCTCTGCAAGGAGACAAGCTATTACAGTGCCTACACACACTTAGTTCACAAACTAAAGAATTAGGTCAAGGTATGTGAATATATTCAGTTACGTGACTCAATAATAACATAATAGTTTGTGGTATGCAAACTGATTAGGAAAGGGACAGGTTGTTAAGGGAAGCAGACAGTTGACCTTATCAAAAGTTGTGGATGTATGTAGAACAAGTGAGATAGCAAGTACACAATTAAAAAAAAGGATATGAAGAAATGAAGGCATGAAAGATACAATGTGAAGCATATAAAAAGTTGAAAATGAGACACAGATAAGATTTCATGACACAAATGAAGACAAGAAAGAGATCCATAGTGTGCACGCAGTTGTGTGCATCTGAAATTAAAGCCTTTGTAGTAGTTGTGGTGACACATTGTTTTGCTCTTAACTGATTTTGTAGAATGCATGCTACAGAGACACAGTTTCAGTGATGTTCATAAAAAGTCACAAAAGAATATGTAGATTGTTGAAATGCTTGGTTCAGTGCTAACTTTACCCCCCTCTCACCCCCTAAAGGGCCCATATCTATACAGGAAGAATGCAGAGTCCCTGTAATCACAACTACGCAGGTAAAAGCTGCACTCTCTAAAGCCAAAAATACAGCATCCATGGGAAAGGACAACATCCCAGGCTGCGTTTTACATAAACTTCAGAACGAACTGGCTCCCCACTTAAGCACCATGTTCAATAATAGCCTCGTATCAGGCTTTGTGCTCACTGAATGGTGCACAGCAACAGTTATCCCACTCCACAGAGGGGGAGCCACCAGTGATCCCGGGAACTATCGACCTATTAGCCTGACAAGCTTGGTCTGCAAGGCCATGGAACCTACATCATGGAACTCATAAACAAAGACATTGGTAACCTCCAAACTCTGGATCCCACCCAGTTTGGGTTTGTGAAAGGCAGATCATGCCTCCTGAACCTGATCCACTTCTTTGAGGCAGTCACCAAAGCCGTGGATGACGGTAAGGTGGTTCACACAGCCTATCTTGACCTCGCCAAGGCTTTTGACACCATCCCCCATTCTGGAATTATAGCTGAACTCACTAAACTTGGTATAAATCCTTACATCACAAGATGGGTTGCCAACTGTCTCACTGACAGAACCCACACTGTAAAAGTTGCAGACTCCAAATCTGACCTCAAAGCAGTGACAAGTGGAGTACCATAGGGTTCCGTCCTGGGACCTCTCCTGTTTGGTATCTACTTCTCTGAAGTACAAGCTAACACAGAAGGCCTCTGGCTAACGAAGTTCGCAGATGACTGCAAACTAGGAGCCACAGTCAAGTCCCCAAATGATGTGGACATCCTACAGAAGGGCCTCAGTGAGACAGATGCCTGGTGTCAGAGCCATGGCCTCAAGCTCAATGTCAAAAAGTGCAGTGTCATCCCCTTTGGTAAAAACTCTGTACCCATGAACTACAACATAGGCAGCAATCTACTTAACACCAAATGCGTGATAAGAGACCTTGGGACCCAGGTGGACAGTAGTCTCTCATTTGATAGTCACATCACCACAGTAGTCATGAAGTCCTTCTACATGGCACACCTCATCATAAAAGGGTTCTCATCCAGGAAAAAAGAGGTCATTGTTCCCCTCTACTCGTCACTCATTAGACCCATTATAGAGTACAACGCCCCTTTTGGAATGTATCTCACAAGACATCTGCAGCAGCTGGAAAGGCCACAGAAGTACCTCACAAAGAGGATTACTGGCCTCAAACAAATACCCTACACTGACCGCCTCAAAAAACTCCAGCTTTACTCCGTGGCATATCGCCTACTCCAAGGTGATCTCTGCCTAACATATAAAGCTATGTCACACCCAGAGCTGTTGGACATGCTACACCTAAAGAAATCCCAATCCCTCCGAGCTACACGCTCTAGGTACCTACACCTTGTCACCACAATAAACAGGACATGCTGGAGGGATAGATTCCTGTCCCAGAGACTTCCTATACTCTGGAACAAGCTACCCATCTATGTCAAGCAAAGTTCTTCATTAGCACTCTTCAAGAAAAATCTTGATGAGTGGATGGAAATAGGAAATACACCCCAGGGATCAGTTCTGTGTCTCTGCTCGACAGTGGCACAGGAAAATAACTTTCTTGGGTGGCGTAAGCCATGGAACCTTGCTGGCTAGGCTTACATAAGCCCTTGGGCCGATAGCCTAGTACCTACCTATGAACCTATGAAATATGAAAATGAACTACATCAACAAATAGCTCATATTGGTACTACTCTAGGTTCATAGGTTCATAGGTGTTTACTAGGCTGACGACCACAAGGGCCTTTTTAAGCCTAGCCATGCATCCCAAATCTCTGACGAGTTCTAATACCCTTGATAAGTGTAAGCCTGGTCCTGCCTCTAGTGAAAATAGTTAATGCAGTGAAATTTTAAAACTAAATGTTTAAGTAGTATTTTATTTACTCATATATATATATATATATATATATATATATATATATATATATATATACATGGATCTACTTTGTTTAAACGAAAGTACATTTAAACAAATTTGACTTACTCGAGCTGAATCCACCGAAGCTGCATTACAACTAACGCACAAACTGCCAAATTCCTTTCCCTGTGAAAGGAACCACTTGGTCACCATGGTGAACTGTGCCCTCTCTTCCGTTTAGTGTAATCTCAGAGTTGATATATTTAAGTAGGGGTGGTGTGGGGATGAAGCCCCCCACTTTGGTGGGCTTACTTTTCCTCCATATTAGTTTGTTACCATGCTGGTCAAGTGGTTCCTTTCACAGGGAAAGGAATTTGGCGGTCCGTGCATTTGTTGTAATGCAGCTTTGGTGGATTCAGCTCGGGTAAGTCAAATTTGTTTAAATGTACTTTTGTTTAAACAAAGTAGATCGATATGTATTGATTTATTGAGCACACATTTTCCCTTCTTTTTAGTCTTTCCTTTTAACTTCTCCAAAAATCAAATTATCCAGATAATCTTTAATACAATTTGTTAAAACTTATAAAATAATTTAGCTAAGCTTAGGATGTGTGTCATCAATCTATCTTCTGACAACCCACTTTACTTATTAGAGGGTTGGGGAATGCCAAAGCCTATCCCACCTGTCAAGTGGCAAAAGACACTGAAAGTGCTCCTGGACACCAGTGTATCATGGAATGCACACACTCACTCACTCACACACTACATACACACCTACAAGTAACTTTATAAATATTAGTTCACCTACTACAAGTCTTTGGAAGGTGGGAGAAAAAGCAGTTCAACTCAGGAAAACTCAGGAGAACTCATGCAGATAAAAGGAAGACATGCA
>NC_056739.1:1124854901-1124922401 GCF_019279795.1 Protopterus annectens
TATGTGTTATATTAATATATATTGAATGCACATGTGTCTTACAAGTGTTTCTTATGATTCATGCTTTATTTATGTATATATTTCGAAGAATGTTGTTTATAAAGCATGTTTTTTTAAATTTTAAATTTCAACATGATGTCATAATTGTTTCTGTTGAACCATAGGCCAGAAGGGTTTGAATTTACTATTTATGGTTGGCAGTTAATGGTTTTTACTTAAAGTCTGATGAAACGTTGGGATAACATGAAAGCACTCACTGTCTTTTTAATCAATTGGATTAAAAGTTTGTTTTAAAGGATTATCTGCTTTGGTGTTGCCTTTTTCAGCTATTTTTGGATGCCCATAAAAAGAATGGCATACATGGGGGCAAAACCAGCCCCCATGGCAGTTCCCTTTAGCTGCTTATATAAATCTCCATTAAATTTGAAAATATTATAGGTTAAGCAAAAATTAACCAATTCTGAAACATAGTGTGTCTTAGGGGTATCTTTTAAAAAGTAAAACAAAGCTTTCAGGCCATGGACATGTTTTATACTAGTGTATAAACTGACCACATCCATGACCAGGAAGAACATAGTCTGCTTCCACTCAATCCCCTTAATTCTGTTCAAAAATCAAATGAATTTTTTATGTATGAAGATAGTTTCTCTACCTCTGTTTTAAGATAAGTGTGTATGAATAAGGCCAAATTATGTGTGAAATATCCACAGGCTGAAAGTATAGGCCGTCCTGGGGGATCCACCATATCTTTGTGAATTTTGGGAACACAAAAGAAATAACCCATCGAGTTCTCCTTTACTGCAAACCTTTTATACACATCCTCGTGGGAAAACTACTTTAATCTTAGTCATTTCATTAATAGTTCTTTATCAATAGCTATTGCTTCTAAATAACTATCCATCCCTACTGGTGTATAAACCTCCCTATTCTCTAAATGATTGTAACACATTTTTAAATATTGCATATAGTTTAATACTACTAATTTGCCTCCCTTATCAGATGGTTTAAAAATAACCTTTCTATCCTGACTCAATTTTTGCAAACTAGACCACTCTGTTTCAGTTAGATTATATTTAAAATCCCACCTCAGCTTATTAATTTTCTCACATTCCTTTTCCATTGCAAATTGTAATGCATAAGAAAACTGTTGGATACTGTCATCCTTGCAAACAGGCATAACATCACTTTTATATGTTACATTTTCTGTATATAGTTTACAATATGCATCCATTTCAAAATCCAAGGCACATGAGTGGAAACTATCTTCACTAACAGTAGATTCATATGCTAATATCATTATTAAAGTTGTCATTTTGAGCAAAAAACACCTTTAAACTCAATTTTCTAACAAATTTAAATATATCACATTTTAACTCATATATTCTTGGAAAAACATGGGTATATATTTCAAACCCATATTAAGTACTGCCAAATCAGTTGCATATATATATATATATATATATATATATATATATATATATATATATATATATATATACGTATATAAACGGGTCTACATGAAAACACTGACATGTAAAAACACAGACAACGAGATAACCGACACCACAAAACCGAAAGTTCAAAAACACAAACCTTCACATGCACGACAAACCACAATCCCTACAACCAGCAAAACAAATACCTTTTCTGTAAAACACACACACAACACAAGCCCACCAAAAACCTTACAAATCTACACTAAACCTTACATACACAACTATATATGCACTAACCTTAACCCAAACCCTAACCCTAAGGTCCGTCACTATCGCACACACACCTAACCCGCGCCCTAACCCTAACTCACTTAACCCGCCCCTAACCCTAAAGTCTGTCACTATCGCACGCTTACCTTATCTGCACCCTAACCCAAATTCACTTAACCCGCCCAACCTTAAAGTCTGTCACTATCGCACACTTATCTTACCCACACCCTGACCCTAACGTCCGTCACTATCACACAATTACCTTAACATGTTGGTGTTCTCAACATCGGGATTTTCAATCGTCGGTCATCTCCGTTGTCGATCTTCCGGTGTCGGTTATCTCGTTATTGGCATTGTCAGTGTTCGGTGTTTTCAGGTAGACCCAAATAAAAACACACACACACACACACACACACACACACACACATATATATATATATATATATATATATATATATAGATGTGTATACACCTATATATGTAAGTATATATATATATATATATATATATATATATAGATAGATATATATACCTAATCTATATCTATATATATATATATATATATATATATATATATATATCTATATATATATATATATATATATATATATATATATATATATATATATATAGATATATATATACACATATATAAAATATTGTTCTACTTCAAAACATGTAATTCCCATAACATTGAATCTCAAAATACTGAGACCATAGCATTGAAAACCCAAAACACTGAAAACTCACAACATTGAAAACTCAGAACACTGAAACTTTGCATCACAACATCGAAAACTGCAAAGCACATGTAAATAACATCCCCTCCAACTATAACACCAAACTAACAAACACTTTTTGCTACATTTCTGCAAGGGCCCCTGCACCTCCCGTTAAATATACCAACTCCAAGATTGCACAACAGTGGAAAAAATTTAATTTCCTAACCCCACTGTATCCCGATCACCATACAGAATGTACACATTATGTCTAAATCAGTTACCTGTATGGCCTAAAAACACATACAGATTGGCAAAATAAACACTATATAAATAGTATTAATTCCTACACTATTTAAATAACAATAATATAAATAAAAACTTGAACATCTTACAGTGATACCATAAGATTAATAGATTAAACTATAACATTTACATGTTTGACGATACATTACTCGATCTTATACATTTTCACTGTTAAGAAATTCGATGTTATGAGTTTTCAGTGTTTTGGGTTTTTGATCTTATAGTCTCAGTGTTTTGAGTTTCAATGTTACGAGAATTCGATGTTTTGAAGGGGAACCGTATAATATGATAATAATATCTGGAAAATTAGTGGTAAATCATTAAAGATTACAGTCAGAAAATAGTGACAGACATTTAAGTTTCAGACTTCATATCCTTCAGAAAATTCATGTTAATGCAAAACTTGTTATTCTGTTAACTTTCCAAGTTTGAAGAGCAATATTTAAAAATTGTCCCCATTTTTGGGCCTTTGTCCCACTATTATTTATAGCTTTTTCCAGATTTCTTGCTCAAAGAGGTTCAAAGGTATGATTTAAATTCGAGGGTGAGAGTAACTGAATAGTGGACATGTCGACAGTATTGAACTAGGTAGCATTTTTTGTAGCAGTGTAGAGGTTATTGATAAATATGTTGACAAGTATGGGGCCTGGAACATATCCCTGTGGGACACCATCAGTTACAGGCAAGAAGGTGGAGAAATTAATTTTTCCATTTAACTGGTTATGCTCTGATCGAGAGGCAACTATGAAACCATCGGAGTGAAGAGGTTCTAGAAGACAATCAGTTTTAGACCTGGTCATTTCTTAAGATATACTAAGCAGCTCATTACATAAATACTCAAAATATATGCCATTTAGTCAGCAACGTTTGTAAGCTGTATGCTTTTTTTTTTTTTCCTTCAATGAAGCAGATTTTTGCTACAGGAAATAATCTTTGTGTTCCGCTTAGTTACTTAAAAAACTAGAAATTAATACAAATGTTTTATCACTTCCAAAACATTTAGTCAGCTCTCTTTCTATGACTTTTTAAAAAATATTTTGCATTTTTATAAATTATAATATCAGATTAATGGAGGAAACCAGAAGGCACTACTACCTTCCTATCTGCAGGTTATTTTGGGAAAGTGAAAAAAAACTCATATTTTTGAATTGCTTGCACATACCTTTGAATGTGCAAAATATTACCAAGGTGAAATTAAATGATTGATAAAAAACCCTAAACAAATACATGCATACATAGATACATACATACGCATTTTGTGGGAGTGGTAAAGTAAGATGTATAAATGTTTGGTTTTACAGCTGCACAGATGAAAGGGAACCAATCAACATTTATGAAACTGCTACATTCCTCTCATGGCTGATAGTAAAGTTTTTACAGTGACACCAGACTTGCATAAGCAGCTTTGAGATCATCTTAGAAGGGCAGCATAAAAAAAAAAAAAAAAAAAAAAACTCCAGCAATCTCAGAGCAAAATTGCCATTTTGATTTACGATTAGAAAAATCATGCGTGTCACTTTATTTTCACAGAACTGCTATCGGACACTAATCTGTTGTCAGTCACTTTACCCCCCAGGAGTTTTCCTGCTGTGTAGCATTTTATGTTACTTTCAGGCACTTAACTTCCCAGGTATCTATTATATACTTGGCATTTTTCTTGCTGGAAATCTGTTAATGGGTACTTTACTTTCAAGCTACCTGCTGCCATGTAGATTAATTTTCAGGCACTTTAATTCATGCCTCTTAACCGTCCAGATTTTTGCCACATATATTTGGTCTGTTCCTCATATTGTATTTTTGGACAATCATTGAGGGGTGAAATCACTCAATAACAGATATGTGAGTTACAGACTTCATATCTTTCAGAAACATACCTCTCAACCTCTTAGAGCAAGAAATTTGGACAAAGCCATAAAAATGGAGGGGCAAGGGCCTAAACATAGGTACAATTTTTAAATATTGCTCTTACAAACTTAGAAAGTTGACAAAATGAAAGGTTTTGCATTAGCAAGCATTTTCTGATGGGTATGAAGTCTGATACTCAAATGTCTGTCATTATTTTCTGAATTCAATTCTCAATAATTAGCCAGTGATTTGCCAAAAAAACAACATTTTATGAGGAACAGACAAAAATATAAGGCAAAAGTCTGGACATTCTGAGAAAATCTGGACAGTTGAGAGCTATGTTTAGAAAATGCATCCTAACATAAAATCTATTAATTATTAAATTAATTTTCTAAGTTTATAAAAGCAATATTTAAAATGTGTCCCTATTTTGGGCCATTACCTCTGAACCCCATTATTTTTGGCTTTGTCCGGATTTGTTACTCTACAAGGTTGAGAAGTATTAGGACACCTGTTACCATAAGTAAATTTGTTGCAATTCAGCAGATTGTTTCATGTGATACAAAGGGAAGTGTAGCGACACTTCCTGTGCAGCATGTATGATCAATATGTGACAAATACTATTACCCTATCTTAGCACTGTATTTAAGACCTGTTCTCAGCTATATTTTGGTGGTGCAACTGTTCAAGATTGTTGCAGAAGTCTATATAAAATCAGGAAAGTGGAAGTGATCTTTTTAGGGTAGCAGCAGTGCAGGCTTTAGTACTGAAAGCTGCACCTACCTCAAAGAGATGACACTTTATTATATGGAACTATCTCTGTGACTGAGATGGAGATTTAATTGTGACCCAGGCAACTTGGGTTAGTTTAACAAAGCAATTCCCTAACAATTCAGCCAGGACAGGGCAGAGTGGCATTTTTGCCCAGCTCATCTATCCAAGGAGGAAATGAGTAGTAATTCATGGTGTCCAGTCGGGCTATCCCGGTAAACAAATGTAAAATGAAATAAAAAAAAAACAATCCAGAGGCATGTGACTATGTAACACACATTGGGAACTGGCTGGAGCGCTGGCTTGTGGATTCTAAAAAGCCCTCTGTGACTGTCAGGATGGTGTCGTACCAGGATGCGGCTACCTCCTCTCCACACATTTCTCCAAGCTGCTTACATAAAGGATTTCCAACTTTCAGGTCCTGAGCTGGTGGGATAAGTTGCACAGGTGTTGGGACAGGTAGTGGGCTGATGAGGAGTCTCTGGAACATGACTAATGGAAGACAGCTATGCTGGAAACAAAACAAAATAATAAAAAGTAAAAAAAAAATTAATTTGATTTGCTTGGACCTTGATAAAACTAAGGACATGCCTGTACTCCATCTAAGATATGCAGGCCATGCCCTCCCTTTCCTGCTTGAAATTTTAAATTATTTTGATTTCCATCATACTTTGTACAGAATTCATTGTTGGTTGTCCATTTATTTGAATTCAAAACATCAAAAAACATCAAAAAATCCCTTGTCAAACGTAAGTCAAATGGTACAGTTGTCCTGCAGCCCATGGCTTTAGCTAACTGCCCACATGAAGTACTTCTCACTGAATGTCTTTCTGTCGCACCAGTGACTGCCTTCTATGTATGTATTACTATAATCATTGAAAAGCTTCAAATTACTCTCAGCCAAGCCTTACTGGATCTCCTGCAGGTTGTAATGCACAACACAAAGTAATGAAGCGCTGTTTTTTATTACACCAAATACAGACCTAGTGTTATGTCAATAGTAAACTCAATATTTTCTGCTGCATTGTATATAACATGCCTCTGTCCCAAAACACTGGGTTAGAAACTCTCCATCTTTTCATTCTCCAGGGAATCAGACAATTTCTGGCTCCAGAATATGCTACTTGAAAAGAGATGAAGGTTTAAAACAGTCTGAATTGCAGAAGACTCCTGCAATTCATGTATTTGTTACAGCCAAGGACATATCTCTTTTACAAAAGCAGTAGATTTTTCAAGGTTTTCATAAGTATTGCTGTATGGTAATAAAATCAGCGTCCAGCCATTCACCCATGCAAAAGTTTATAAGTAACAGTAGCTGTAGTGAGGAAGATGCTTCCGATATTTTTCTCCTATTTTGACATTAATCCACTGACATAGCAATATTTATACTGTTCCATTTTTGCAAGTATTTTTATGTTTTGCTCACATAGTTTGCTATCATTATTTAAACGTCAGTGAAGGTGGGCAGCTCTTTTATAACTAACAAACCCATTAAGCCATTATACAGGCAAAGTCAGTCATGCACCTTTGATATTCAGTATAACTTAGAGCAGGTTTCTGTCTCATTTCTGCCATTTATTTAATGTCTGTGTAACATGTATTTATGCCATTGGCTTCATATGCAACAGGTGGGTTGAGAAAGAAAGTTGCTAAGATGTTAATGATCATGTTTGTGTTTCTATTTTTGTCTAAAGTCATAGTGATAGCAGAATGCAACTTTCCTTTTAATGTTTCACATATACATCTGTGAGACTGATGTATTTAAATACAAAACAAAGTACAGAATATTAACAAGCATTCCTGTACTAGTAATATATTAATATTCTATAGAATATGCCAATATTTGGTGTGCATTGCAGTAAACATATGCAGAGCTGGTGCTTGCCAGCACTTTGTTTTTTTTTTTTACTTTGAGTCCACTTTTTTCCACTTTGAGAGAAGCCTGTCAAACATCAGTTTCTGGCTACCAATGCAGAGTGCATATATAGATATATATATATATATATATATATATATATATATGTATATATATATGTGTGTGTGTGTGTATATATATATATATATATATATATCTATGTGTGTGTGTGTGTATATATATATATATATATATTTCATGTAATATATGTCTAACATTTTTTAATTTACTTAGAACTGTGGATAAACAATTTTTCTCTCTCGTGATGTAGCCTCATTTTTGAAAAGCAGATGAATTTGTAAACACCTCCTATTGTGTCTCCCTGACTAACAATAACAGAGGCTTCTAAGACCATAATTTTAAAAGCCTTTTCTATTGGTGTCAAACATTCCATGTCACATTTCACAGCCCCTCAGGTGCCTCTAACAGAATAATGCAAGGCCAGCTTAGGCTCGGTCAGGGGTGGATAGGAGGGGTAATATTCGCTAGCCATCTCTCAGCAATGCCATGCTTTTACAATGGTCTGAGAGAGTAGCCATGGATATCAAAGAGACAGAAGGGTGGCTCATTAGGGCAAATGTTGAACTGCATAATGCTGGGAAGGAAACAAAGTAAAGTACTGAAAGGAAAATTATAACTGCATTGCCTCACCCTGAAAACCTGCCCTATACTAAAAGATTAACATTGCAAGGTAATGACAAATTCAAGGAATTCTATTACAGAGTGTTCATATATAGTTCATTACATCATTATGGTGTTGTGTGTCTTAGTACATGCTTATCTATACTTTATTGCAGCATAGGCAATTGAGGGTCTGTACTTCGAACTATGAATGTTGTGGTTTGCTTTATAGCAGTGTGTGTGATTCTGTGAGCTGGTAGTGAACCTCTGATTTTTCCCCTTTTCTCTAATGAAGTATGACTGAGCAGTTAGTATATAGAAGTTAGGGATATGGGAGGCAAGGCCCTCATTTGGGACTACAGGTGTGGGGGGCTTGACCCCTGCAAAAATTATTTTTTTGTGAGTTTTTTTAATGTTGTTTGTGTTACACTTTTCAGAACTGAATTTTGAGAAAGGTATAACTCATATTTTTGTTCCTCAACAGATGTAAGTAAACTCTCAGTGTACATATGTTATCAGATGTCCTGCATTGACATATGAAGGAAATGCTCATGAGGAGAAGAGGGCACACGTCTGCGGAGACTCTGAAGCAGTAGATGTCTGCCTCTGTAAGCCAACCCTTCACTATGACAGTCACTCTGATCTGCATTTCTTTCTATAAGTCTAAAATAATTTCATAACCACCTGACAAACTGCATTGGAAGAAGCTTACATCCATATTTTTTATCACAGGATTAGTTACTTGAATGCAGATGTTTTGGTCCACGGTCTATAGTGAGAAAAACTTCGAGCTTTCCTGCAAGGCTGTATGATTTCCTTCACAATTCAGATGTTGATGTTTATTTTCTCCACCCACACTCTGTCAACCTATAGCCTTAAAGGGAATCAAAGCATACAGTGGAAGTGAATGCTTAATGCCATTTTTCAGCAGGCTTTGAAGGGTTTGACCTGAAAGGTCTTCATTTGTAACACACAAAACAGCTGTACTGAAGCGTGTAGATAAGCAGAGCTGTCATTATATTTCCCATCCCTTTCATTATCACATTAACTGTTTCCTAAAGGCTATAAATTTTGGTTTGTCAAGTGGGTTCAGCTGTTTGTTTTTTTTCCACCAGTTAGTACTGACATAGTCCTTGTCAACAGGGTTACAAACTACATTGGGTTAAAATGTACACACGTGTCTGTCTCTGTCATAAATAAGCAAGGCCACTATCATTAAGGTTTCACACACTGTGCGTCCTCAGGTGGGTAGCAAACATTTATAAGTGGTCTGAAATTACAGTATCACAACTGAACTGTATGGTTGGCTATACCTTATTGTAAAATGACTACAATGACAATAAATGGAAGTATATTTGTTTGTTAAATGGGTAAATGGACTAGTCCGAGGATTCTTTGCAGCCTTAATTATCCTTAATTCTTCCCCAAAAGTCCCAAGAATCTTTTATTACGTGTTCATTATTAATGACCTGTTGTTTCAACCATTTATCTATAGTAGCTCCAAAGGGATATGTTTTTGACCCACGCCCATCTACTATCGGCCTGAAACTTAAATTTTCCAAATCTTTGTGGGTTTTTGGTAATAAAAGATTCTTGGGACTTTTTGGGAAGAATTAAAGACGAGTTGTGGGATAATGATTTAATTTTCTTAACCATTGACGTAGTGGAATTATTTACATCTATTCCCAAACACGAAGGTTTAGAAATCTTTAGGAACTGTCTACACAAGAACACCACATTAGAGATAGACAAAAAAGATCTAGTAGTGGAATTCATGGAAATAGTCTTAGATTACAACTACATCATGTTTGATGGAGAATATTACAGGCAACATAGAGGTGTTGCTATGGGGGCTTCTTGTGCCCCTGTATTTGCCAATCTGGTGCTTTTACAGTGGGAGCAAATTAATGTGTTTAGAAGTGAGTTTTTGCAATATATGAGACTATATGTTAGGTTTTTTGATGACATATTTATTTTATGGAAAGGCCCTGAAAATAGCATTAAAGATTTTGTTCAACATCTCAGTGAAAGCACAGGATTCTTAAAGTTTACGTACGTGTATGATAAAAAACGAATAAATTATTTGGACACATACATAGAAAAGGATACTAATTGTTTTAAATCCAAGATATACAGGAAACCATCCTTCAGCAACTCTTATTTGCAATACTTTAGTGACCATCCGGTTAGACAAAAGAACAGTATAGTCAAAGGACAATTAATTAGAGTAGCAAGAATGACTTCGAAACAGGAAGATCTACAAGATGAATTAAGGAAAGTAGCTTGTATGTTTCTAGAAAGGGGGTACCCAGTTAAAGTGGTAAATGAATATGTTGAGTACATTAGGAATGAATGGGGAAAGAAGTACAAGCCACTACTAGGGAACAACAATGCTTTATATGAAGGAAAAGGTACAAATGATACAGTAAGTAAAAAATATGAAAGAGCTATGATTGTTCCATATGGTGGTAATGCAAAAGAGGTAGAGAAAATTATTAACAAAAACTGGGCCATTCTGAGAAATAACCCTAAACTTTGGAATATAGGAGGAAGTAAACCTAACTTTGTATATAAAGTAGGCCCAAGTTTAAAAAAGAATTTTGAAATGCCCACAAAGATGAATAACAGACATGGGACTACAAAGTGTGGGAACTGCTCACAGTGTAAATATATATGTACAGAGGAAAAGATAAAAAATAATAATTACTTAAAAAATGTAGTGAAACCTGAGAAAGGGAATTGTCAAACTACCGGAGTCATTTATTTGGCTATGTAAATCCTGTCCCAGTTTTTATGTAGGTAAAACTGAGAGAAAACTGAGGGACAGGATATATGAACACACATACCAGATAAGCACTAAAAATACTAACAATGCCCTATACAGACATATTAGTAATTCTCAAGACTGTAAAGAGTTCAATTTTATTATTTTAGAGAAAGTATTAAGAAATCCGAGGGGTGGGGACTACAGAACATATATAGAAGAAAGGGAAACAAAATGGCAAATTAAATTACAAGCAAGTCTAACCCCAGGCTTAAATGAAATTATTTCTATAAAGCCTTTATTAAATAAAAAAGTGGACTTTATGAAATGAAATGACATGGTTTTACATAATTAAATGAAAATGAGAATTGCATTTTTTACATTTAACATGTTTTTTAACAAAAAGATTTTAAAGATGGTTTTAATATGTACTTGCACTTTAAATACATCCTATCAATTTTTTAATGAGTGACATCACTAATTGAATAAAGTATTTAATGGGGAAAAAGGGGGAATGAATGTAGATTCTGATGAAATCCCTTAATGAAGGGAAGAAAGTGCTCAATCGTTTGTAAATGTGAATAAAAACTTTGAAGAAGTGATTTCCAGCCGTGGCAGTGTTTGTTTTCAGGAACATTTACAATACAGTTTGCAGTTACTGAGCTCAGCAGAAAAGAAACATAGAATATTTGCAAAGGAAGTGTCAGAGTTACATTTAGCTACAAGAAAGCTACAGAAGAATGATTCTGTAAAAAATTGAGTTTGCTCTGTAGATAGGTGCACAATACATACACTGCACATATCTTACAAAATCTTAATAAATCTTACTGTTTACAATTGCTAGTACAGTTTGCACAAACCGGACTATTACTACATAATTTACTATCAAGTAATTTCACTGAAACTTTGGCATTCCTAATCTTAGTCTGGTATTACAATAGTTTGGTTTGGACATTCGATATCCAATCATCCGTGAAGTCATGTCAAAAAATTAATGGTAAATGTTATGCTTCCTTAGTTAGGGGTGGCCACGGTGGTGCAGTGGTTAGCGTTGTTGCCTCACAGCAAGAGGTTCTCTGGTTCGATCCTCGGCTGGGGTGCCTTCTGTGCAGAGTCTGCATGCTCTCCCTGTGATCACGTGGGTTTCCTCTGGGTGCTCTGGTTTCCTCCCACATCCCAAAGAAATGCTGTAGGTAGATTGGACACTATAAAATTGGCCCTAGGTGTGTGTGTGTGTGTGTGTGTGTGTGTGTGTGTGTGTGTGTGTGTGTGTGTGTGTGTGTGTGTGTATGTGTGTGTGTGTGTGTGTGTGTGTGTGTGCCTTCTGTGGAAGGTTGGGCGCCGGGCTGGGAACTCAACACTGTAAAACTCCACTGCCAATCATGAGCGAATAGGTGATCCACTGTGGTGACCCCTAACCGGGAAAAGCCAAAAGAAGAAGAAGTTATGCTTCCTTAGTTAAAAATGCATTGTAAATCAAATCTAGGGCAGGATTAAGAGATATGGTATGCAATGCTTATGGCTAATAAGTTTTTGGGAAAAAAAGTTACCAGGGCACAATTCAAAGTCAGTGTGACAAAGGGAAATACTGTCAGACCAGCTATATGGAATTTTGTAAATAATTCTATGTTATTTGTGAATATTGATACGATTTATACAGAAGTATGTGTAAAGTACTGAGCTAAAATGTAACCACAGCATCCTTATTGGAATAGAACAGGAAGGTACCTGCACTATTGCGACTGTTTAGATGTATATGTTTAATAAAAACTGGAACACAGGAGGTTAACTTGAAAAAAATTCAGAGAAAATTGTTGAAATTAAATTGTTTCATAACCACGTAATAAAATAGATGTCATCTCTCAGTTTCACTGCAGTAGCAGACACAATGTCTAGAGCTAGAAGTCTTTTGTGTTGTCATGAAAGAGAAGTAATTACTAGGTTTAAGATGTAGAAGTGTTTTATGACTTCCAGGATCTGCAAACATCTGAGAGATATGTATTTTTCACAGGGAGATGCTAAAATTCTGTTAGTTTCTTTCAAAGGGGGTTTAGCTTGGGAACTGAAGTCAGATGACAAAAAGTGATGTCATCCAAGCTAACCCAGCAGTAATATTTGATATTAATTTAAGAACTCTCTCAGAGAGAGACTGTGCAGTTTGTATTTTGTCTTTGACCTCACAACATCAGTTGGAAACATCCACTCACCTCTGCACTTGCCTTGCTGTAAGAAACTTTTTAGGGCATAGTAACTCTTTTAGATTCAGATAGGAATATAGTAAAGTGTAGCTTAGATGTTTTCTTCATTTATTTGAGAGTGTCCTGCAATGTTGTTTTAAATATTTCCTGTGATTTTGACCTCTGATGTAATTGATTACATACGGAGTATTGTCTTGTTCTTTTATTATTTATATTAAATATAGTTAAACTTTTTAATTGTGGCTGGTCTGTTTAGAGATATTTAAGCTCCTAGAGTGCTTGCATATCTATTTGGTGACACTGTACAGGACACTCTAAAATAGCCTTGGACTTGGTCCGACTACCATTTGGTATAATAGTAACATTACACAGTAGGATTGTGCACCCTTTGTTAAGGGTCTTAAAGTAGCTGATAAATAGGGGCTGGAGGCAGTTGGAACTACTTTATAGTCTGGGTAGAAGGGGGCATAGCTAGTAAACCTGTGCCAGCCTTTCCCAGGTGTGCAAATCTCAAAAAGGGTGTGTGTCAGCTACTTGGGCAGGGACACGAAGCACTGGTTGGACAGAGAGGGTGCTGGAGATCTTGGTCTGGCCAATCAGCTGAGATCTCAACCCTATAGCTGTGCCAGTGGGCAGTCTTATTGGGGATATGGAGAAAGAGGGAGAAACCAACCCCAAAATGACTGTGATCTCTGTGTGCTCTTAGGGAAATTGCACTTTACTCTATGTGTACTTGTCATCCTCCCAGTGTGTACGTTCCCCACCATTGCATGTGGTGAGGATTGAGGCTCCTTGATTACTGGGCCAGTGCTGGGGCATCACATATAAATTGGTTGTCAGTGGTGGGATAGCCACATCACATGTTAATTGACTTCTAGAAGTGGGATGTCCACATATTAGTATTCAGTGGTGTGGATGTTGAATTCCTGTAGCCTGTAAACAGTGGTCACTGAAGGTGTTTGTACTCTCAATCAGCCACTTTTGCTGCGCTAATGAGGTCATAACAAGACTGAAACATGTATGTCCACAGCTAGTGGGGTTTGGCTTGAAGTGTGGTTCAGATTGGGTCGTCTATTTGGCCTCCTGTCATTGTTCAGCCTTTTATGTTGGCCAAGCATCCAGACCATTATGCATTAGAATTTCTGAACATATCAATGACATAAGGAACCACAAACCTTCTAGTGCACTTTATAAACATACACTCAAGCACCCTTCCACTTTTCACTTTACAGTTATTGACAAGGTTACAGGGGACAGATCCCATAAAAGTGGTTGGCATACTATTTTAAACAACAAAGAAAGAAAATGTATAATTAAATTGGGTGGTCTTTTTAGCCCTGGCTTGAATTAACATCTCTAATATATTTGCTATAGGAATCCACTGCTTATTAGTGTTTTGCTGTATATCTCTTTAATATTTTCCTAACAGGAATTTATTATGTACTAATTATTTAATTGGCATGTGCTATTTAAACCACTGTTCTGATGTGAATCTTGTTATTTCTAGTTGGATTTATGCACTGAAGAAGGCTTATACAGCCAAAACCGGTTTGCCTATTTATTACATGGCACTTTTGTGCTGACTTGGGGTGATTTACACTCCCAAGTCAATTTGAAATGTTTATTTATTAAATTTATATTTTTCGGCAACTTCCATTGGTGCTGGCCCTTTATTTTGGTTTGGGTTTGTGCTTTTTTGTGCCTTGGCACCTGCCATACTTGAGAGGAGTTTGGTCTCAGTGTTTGGCTTTATTGGCCTGAATTTGTCCTTTTCATCACAATAAACAAAACGTGCTGGAGGGATAGGTTCCTGACCCAGAGACTCCCCAGACTCTGGAATAGACTGCACGTACATGTCAAGCAGAGTGCCTCTCTGGTCCTCTTCAAAAGGAACCTTGATGATTAGATGGGAGATAAGAAATTCACCCTGGGGATCACGTCAGTTGCCCTGCTAGGCTGGGGTCCAGGGAAGTAAACACTGTGGGAAGAAATAGCCAGGGAATTGTTATGGCTAGGCTTGTATAGGCCCTAGGGCCGATAGCCTAGTACCAACCTATGAACCTATGAACCACACAGTGAAAATTCAGAGTTTCATATCACAATTGTTTTATTTTTTTTTTAGCTTAGTTAGTCAGGGAGAGCAGGCAAGCATGTCAGCAGAGGAGTATGGCAAGCTGACAAGGAGCCAGTTGGCTGAGATGTGCCAGGCTAAAGGATTGGTGTATGCTAACCTGACTAAGGTAGAAATGACTGTAGACTTGTGCACAGCTGCATCACAGACCAGCAATCAGGAGGAAAACCAGCCTGGCCTTGGAGATGTACAACTCTCAGAAAATGGACAGTTCGACCTTCCCAAAGAGGACTTAAAAATCCATCTGGAGTTCAAGAGACTTGAACTGGAGGCCAAACGTTTGGAAATAGAATCAGCTGAGAGACTGCAGCAGGAGAAACAAATGGAATTAGATGCAGAGAGACTGAGATGTCTGGAAGCTGAAGAGAAGGTGAGGCAGAGGCAACAAAAAAGAGATGCTGGCTCTACACCAGGGTCATGGAGGTAATGGGGAAGGGAGTAACCAAACCCCAGAAGCAACATAGGTCAGTAAATTTCTTCCACAATTTACAAAGGGGGATAATTTTGATTTTATTTTGTTTATTTGCAGTTTGATTACTGGGGAAGTCCACTGGGCCGAACTGACCCATTTTCAGTGGAGGCCCGGGGAGAAAAGCTCCAAGATGCATTATACAATTTTGATACAACTGATAGTTAATATTAAAGATAATATTACGTAGAATAGTTACTCATAAATGCATTCAATATCATGCATAGTTAACAAATTCATTAAGCTTGAAGGTAGGGATCATACAGTTTCATTTGAGGAAAACAGATGTGTTAGGTGTGGAAAGAGTTTATATACAAAGTTTCATTCATATGTTTGAAAGGGTATGTAAACAGTATAATTTTGACCAAGGGCTCTGGGTACGGTTCCTGATCCCCTTACTCCATGGTAAAGCTGTAACTGCTATTTCTAAATTGACTGATACTGATTGCTTAAATTATAATACTGTAAAAACTGTTTTTTGAATGTTTTAAGTTAACACCTGAAACTCATATGAAAAAGTTTCATGAGCATAGACAGAAGGCAGATGAAAGTGTGTGTGTGAATATATTGCTGAACTAAGCACTTATTTTCATAGGTGGGGGAGTGGATGTCGGGTCACCACTTTTGAAGGGCTGGCAGACCTTTTGGTGAGGGAACAAGCCCTTATCACTTTGCCTGAGGACATGAGAATCTGGTTAGCAGATAGACAATGCAGTACTACAGATGAGTTGGTGAAGAAGGGAAACCTATACCTAGCAAGCAGGGCATCACTGCACAGAAAAGGAAACACAGTGCTGCTCATGAGTCTAGGGGAACCCACGGTGAGCAGCCCAGACTGCCCCAACAGAGTTCACCAGTAGCACAGGAAGCCACTATTCCAGGTACACATCCAGGACCAAGGGTTAAATGTTGTAAATGCAACCAGTGGGGCCATGTAGCATATAGATGTCCATGGAAGCAAGGTGGGGAACAAAAGGTGGGAGAGTCAGTAAGTGGGAATGACAAAATGCCAGCAGTAAGTTGTCTCAAGACAACAAGGGTACCAAACTACCACAAGAGGTTATATCCTATCTTAGTGGATGGGAAAGAAGCCACTGCTAAGAGAGACACAGCCTCTGACCTAACCACTGTGAAGCCTGCATTGGTTAATGAGGAACACTACATGCTTGGGCAGTCTACTCCAGTCTGAGCTTTAGGAGGGACCCTATTCCAAAAACTTTTGGGTAGGGTTCACCTTGACTGGGAGGGTGGAAAAATGGAAGCAATCAAGTAGGTGTGTTTGAGGATATCCCTGCAGATGTCCTGTTAGGGAATTATTTTGATAATTCAGTAGCTTGTGTGCATGTAGTTACATGCCGTCAGGCTTGGAGACAAGCATGTGCATTTGGTAGACCAGGGGAGAACCTGACAGACCACACACTTGTAGCCAGGACTGGTGAGGTGGTAACTTCAGGGAGGGAGACACCCCGTAGCAGTGAGATTGATGGTGAGTCACAGCTGCTTGTGGGTACTGATGTTCCCTTTGACAGAGTGACTGCAAGGGCAGAAGTGAGTATTTGTATGCAGGCTGACAGTGAAGCACCACTGTCAGAGGATGCCAGACTTCCTATGGAAGGGGAGCTGGGAAAGGTTACAAAGAGAGAGTTGAGACAGGCTCAGCTCTAAGACCCTACATTACAAGGCCTGAGGGAGGTAGCCAGTGAGGCACCTAATTCTCAAGGTAAAGGTGGAATCTGCATATTAGGACACAGGGTTACTGTACAGAGAGTGGATACCTGAGGGAGGGCTAGATGGTGAGAGAATACAGCAGCTGGTAGTGCCCAGAGCCTACCATCTAGCATTCCTAGTCACAGCCCATGATATTCCCTTTGCAGGTCATATGGGCATAAAGCATACCAAGAGACATATTATGCAAAACTTTTATTGGTCTGGGATTTCTAGAGATGCAACAGGGTACTGCAGGACCTGTGAGCAGTGCCAAAAGGTAGGCAAGGCAGGAGACAAGGTGAAAGCTTCTTTGATACCTTTGCCTGTGATTGAGGAGCCATTTCAGAGGGTAGCTATGGATATTGTGGGGCCTCCGTGTACCCCACATTTCACAGGGGAGAAGTATATCCTAGTGGCAGTAGATTATGCTACCAGATACCCTGAGGCAGTGGCATTGTCCTCCATTGAAGCAGAAAGCTGGCAAATGCTTTGTTAGAGATTTTGAGCAGGGTAGGTTTTTCAAAAGAAATACTGATGGACAGAGGTGCCAATTTAATGTCAGACCTGCTGACTTGTCTGTGGAAGCACTGTGGGGTGAAACACCTAAAGACCATCACTACCATCCCCAGACTAATGGTCTTGTTGAGAGGTTAAACTCTACACTCAAGATGATGCTATGTGCATTTGCAGACCAGTTCAAGAGGGAGTGGGACAAATATTTGCCCTGTCTATTGTTTGCTTGTAGAGAGGTTCCCAAGGAATCCACAGGTTTTTCACCCTTTGAGTTGCTGTATGGGCATAGGGTGAGGGGACCTCAAGATTTGATTAGTAATGAGTGGGAGGGTGAGTGTGAATCCAGGATGGAGTCTGTTGTGGCATATGTCCTAAACCTCAGGACAAGGCTCAGGGAACTCATGGGCTTGGCCTAGGAGAACCTGGCAGAAGCCCAACAGCAGAAAAAGGTCTGGTATGACAGGAATGCTCAAGCTAGAGAGTATGCTGTAAGGCAGCAGGTAATGGTTCTCATTCCTGTCAGAAACAACAAACTACAGGCAGTTTGGCAGGGACCATACCAGGTGGTAAGGAAGGTCAGTGATGTTAACTACATGGTAGAACTGCTAGGTAGGAGGCAGGGGCATAAATTGTACCATGTTAACATGATGAAACCTTACCATGAAAGGGAGGCCCTTGTGCTGAGTATTTGCAGTGGATGGCAGGAGGAGTCAGAGTTGGATCTGGTGTCTGATCTCCTCAGTGAAGCTCAGACTGACACCTCAGTGTAAGGGGTAGCAATGTCCCAGCAGCTATCTCCTACCCAGGTTCGAGAAATCACAGCAGTGTTACAGGAGTTTGAGGACATGTTCACTGGGAAACCAGGATGTACCCACCTGGTGCAGCACCATGTTGATACAGGATCTCAAAGGCCTATTAAGTAGGCCCCTTATAGGGTGCCTGAGAGAGTCAAACAGACTCTGAGGGGGGAAATACAGAAAATGTTGGAACTAGGGGTAATCCAGGAGTCCAGCAGTCCCTGGGCCTCCTCAGTGTTGCTGGTACCAAAGAAGGATGGCAGCACCAGGTTCTGTGTGGACTACAGGAAATGAAATAGTCACATAGAGTCAGCTGCTTACCTCATGCCTAGGACAGATAAAGCCCTAGATAAGCTGGGTGGGACTAAGTATCTTACCACTACTGATCTTACCAAGAGTTACTGGCAGGTGCCCTTGACTCCTAGTGCTAGAGAGAGGTCAGCCTTTGTGACTCCTTTTGGCTTGTATAAGTTCACAAAGATGCCCTTTGAGATGAAAAATGCCATAGCGACTTTCCAGAGACTGGTAGATCATATCCTAGCAGGAGCAGGAGATTTTGCTATTGCTTACCTAGATGATATTGCCATCTACAGCTGTTCCTGGCAACAGCACCTTCAGCATGTCAGGGAAGTGCTGGGCAGACTACAGAGTGCAGGGCTGACCATTAAGCCCAGTAATGTCAGGTTGGTATGGTAGAGGTTTCCTAACTGGGATATAGAGTGGAGAGTTGTAAGATCAGGCCAGAACCTGCCAAAGTGGAAGCCATTCAAGCATGGCCTGCCCCTGTTACCAAAAAGCAGATGAGGGCATTTTTAGGGACAGCAGGGTACTACAGAAAGTTTATCCCCAATTATAGTACCATAGCTGCTCTCCTCACAGATTTGACAAGGAAAAACAAGCCAGATAAGGTAGTGTGGACCCCAGCATGTAAGCAGGCATTCCAGAAGATTAAAGGAGCTTTGGAAGGACCCCTTGTGTTAGCCAGTCCAGATTATATCAAAGAATTTGTTGTGCAGGTGGATGCTTCAAGCAATGGGGTGGGGGCTGCACTCAGCCAAGTCTCCTCAGAGGGAGAAGAGCACCCAATGGTATATCTCAGTCGTAGGCTCAAAGCCAGGGAGGAATGCTATTTAGCTGTAGAAAATGAATGTCTAGCCATAGTATGTGCACTTCAGAATGTTCAGTCTTATCTGTATGGAAAGAAATTCACTGTAGTTACAGACCACAATACCTTAATATGGCTACAATGAGCCAGCCAGCAAAATGCCAAGTTACTAAGGTGGAGCCTAGGGTTGCAAGCATATGATATGATAGTGCAGCACTGCAGTGGGTTTAGCAATGCCAACACAGATGGGCCCTCAAGACAGGGAATGGGGCAAGGTATTCCCAGACAGGCCCAACCATCTCAAGCAACATTTCTCAAGGATCACTTGAAAAACTAACTTGAGTTTTTTTGGGGGAAGAAGTGTGACAAAGGGAAATACTGCCAGTCCACTTATCAGGAATTTTGTAAATAATTTTATGACATTTGTGAATACTGATATGATTTATACAGAAGTGTCTGTAAAGTACTGAGCTAAAATGTAACCACAGCATGCCATATTGGAATAGAACAGGAATTTACCTGCACTATCGTGACTGTTTAGATGTATAGGTTTAACGGAAACTGGAACACAGGAGGTTAACTTAAAAATAATTCAGAGAAAATAGTTTAAATTAAATTGTTTCATAACCACGTAAAAAAAGAGATGTTATCTCTCAGTGTTAGTGCAGTAGCAGACTAACATTGTCTAGAGCTAGACTTTTTTTGTATTGGCTTGAAAGAGAAGTAATTACTAGTTTTAAGAAGTAGAAGTGTTTTATTTTTTTATGACTTCCAGGACCTGCAAACATCTGAGGGATCTGTATTTATCATAGGGAGATGCTATAATCTGGTTAATTTCTGACAAAAGGGGTTTAGCTTGGGAACTGAAGTCAGGTGACAAAAAGTGATGTCATCCAAGCTAACCCAGCAGTAATATTTGATATTAATTTAAGAACTCTTTCAGAGAGAGAGAGAGAGAGAGAGAGAGAGAGACTGTGCATTTTGTATTTTGTCTTTGACCTAACAACATCAGCTGGAAACATCCACTCACCTCTGCACTTACCTTGCTATAAGAAAGTTTTTAGGGCATAGTAATTCTTTAAGATTCAGATAAAAATATAGTAAAGTGTAGCTTAGATGTTTGCTTTATTTATTTGACACTGTCTTGCAATGTTGTTTTAAATATTTTTTGTAATATTGAATGCTGATGTAACTGATTACTTACTGAGTATTGTCTTGTTCTTTTACTGATAAGTAGAGACTGGTGGCAGATGGAACTACCTTATAGTCTGGGCAGAAGGGAACATAGCTAGTAAACCTGTGACAGCCTTTCCCAGGTGTGCATTTGTGTTTGTGTATCAATCAAATCTCAAAGTGTGTGTGTGTGTCAGCTACTTAGGCAGGGACATGAAGCACTGGTTGGAAAGAGAGGGTGCTGGAGATCATGGTCTGGCTACACAGTTGAGATCTCAACCCTATAGCTATGCCACTGGGAAGTCTTATTGGGGATCTGGAGAAAGAGGGAGAAACCAGCCCCAGACTGACTGTGATCTCTGTATGCTCTTTAGGGAAATTGCACTTTACTGTGTGTGTACTTGTCATCCTCCAAGTGTGTATGTTCCTCACTGTTGCCAGTGGTGAGGAGTGAGGCTCCTTGATTACTGGGCCAGTACTGCGGCGTCACAGTTAGTATCATACAGAAATGGACTGGAGGATGCAGACAACATCAGTGCTCACAACACATGCAAATGAGCAGAGAAAACATAAATAAAGCCAGGTCTATGATGCAGAGAAAAAACACAGCACATACTAATACTGGCAATACACATGGCAGTAGTGCTGAGTACAGCAGGGCAGTATCCATGCAGAGAATCTTAATCTCAGCAGCTATAACCTTTTGGATGGGCACACATGGGTCCCAGAAGGTCACATGCACACACACACACACACACACACACACACACACACACACACACACACACACACACACACACACACACACACACACACACACACACTCAATAAACGCTTTTATGAATGAACTACAACATGTGCTGGAATCACACATGTACATGCTGGAAACCTATCTTTATGTATGAACCAGAAGTGTTATGATGTTATTATCAGAACTGTCTCTCAATATTCTGCAATGGTCTTTGGTACTACTGGTGTGCAGTAGCAGTGCTTGTTGTCTGAACAGGTCCCGTATCCCTTCCTCCCTAATGCACAGTTCTGTAGTGTTCTATAATGTAACCCAGCCCCAGTGTCAGTCATAGTAGACAATGACATAATTAGACGCAAATGGAAATGGAACACAACAATGCACAATAATGCTTGCAGCCAAGACATCTTCTGAATTGCATACCTTACTCCTGCCTTCCCAGTGGCACATATCCATGGACCATACTACATAGCAAGGGACAACGTTCTAATAGACATACAGGCTGACATACTGAAAAAGCCTTCTCCATTGTATGTTTGTTAGACTGCATTTACACTTAGTGTTGGCAGTACTAGAGGGAGCAAAGCATGTCAGCCCATGTGCCATATATGTGGAGTAGCACGGCCATTCTCTGTGCACTGAGGGTGCCATAAGTAATCTGTGCACTTTGCACTTTTTGGAGATCTTATTCTAACACTATTATGGCTCCAGAGTTGTTACCCTGCATGGCAGACAGGCTACAATATTGGGTGTCACATGCTACAGTGAGCTTCTCTGTGGTAAAATGAGCACTGTAGACATAAGTGTGAGTCCATGAATCACTGTAATATGATGAATCACTGTCTATTTTGTAGAACAGAAGGTTTACAGGCAACTACTGACATAGCATATGGAACCCATTTCTGAATACTGTGCCCAGCTTTTGATTTAATGCAGCTGTGAACTAGATTGACTACAGGACTTCTTTTTCTTGCATATTAGGTATGCCAGTCCATACACACACACACACACACACACACACACACACACACACACACACACACACACACACACACAGGAATTTTCTAATTCTCATTTGTATTACTACCCTCTGGTGATCTGTTTTCTATAACAAACATTACAAAGTTGCTAAAATTGCAATTTAATGAATCCAGACTGGAAAAACCTAAATGTGTTTTACACTGTCAGTGTAAATACGTCCAAGGAGCAAAACTATATTTTTCCTTGATAATTATGTTTTATTTTTCAATCAGCTATATTTTCTATTTTATGGGTAAAGTGTATTTACTGGTTTTATGTTTGAGCGTCTCATTTCCTTGTTGAGAGTATCCTAGTCTAGCATCAATGACGGTTACAAATCTTTCTCTGGTATTTGCTTTTTCTTTCATCTTTGCCTAACTATAATTTCAATATAACTGTAGTTCTACTGGAGTCTAGATACACACACATATATATGGTCTACTATCAAAAATTAGCAATTTGGTTTTGCAAGTAATGACTTACTCAAACCGAAACAAAAATATGCACACAGTTCACTCACAATGAACATGTTAATGTTGGTATATTGAATTCAGCATTAATAACATTACCCAACTTACTGGACATCTGGAGATGTCCTACAAACGTTTTGCATGGGGGAAAGCCCCCCTGCACCCCCATGTGGGTGGCTGTGCCCCCACACCCCTGATAATTATATATTCCAACTCTGAGATCATATTACTGTGAAGGAAAGGATACTTTTCCCGATCCCCACTGCAGTGCAATCTAATTGTAAATAGAAATGCTGAAAACCACGAGGGCAAGCTACATTTTGGAGGCGATATGTTTTTCACTCCCAATTTTAAACTTTTGCATCTTTACCCATGACCTTATGAATGACATTAAGGGTTTCAAACATTTGATAGTAAACCATGTGTATATATATATATATATATATATATATATATATATATATATATACATATATATATAGAGGGAGAGAGCGAGAGAGAAAAAGACCCAATTGCAGTCATTGTCAACGTAGACGGCAACATCTTAACTGCTCATAAAAATGGCACTAACAGCTACTTTTTCATTAGAGCTTTCAGAACACCAAGTGGTATATTTGTACTCTGTTTGGGTTCATTTTATATGGATCATTTTTGGCATTCCTGGTGCTGGTACTATATGTCAGATATATACTAGATATCCCTTCTTCTATCAGCAGCATACTTTGACTATGTTTAAAGAGAAGGAATAAGTAAAATCTATTTCTTCGACAAGAACAAATATATTTTTGCCTAGACTATATTATTTAGTCATCTCTGCTACAAAGTGTGGACTCAGTGTGTTTAATGTCATCTCTATTAACTGCAACTTGTAAATATTTTATCTATTAGAATCATCATCATCATAAGACTGGCAATGTTCTTTTTCAGCTTGTTATAGCTGTCCATATATTTGTACTATGCATGCATAGGCTCACACTGTATGAACTGAAGCTGAAATTTTTAGTTAGTTAATATGTCATTCATCTGTATTAGGCTTTGAAACATTATTTAACTGTAGTTATACAATGACTGGTCATTAACATTCAAAATCGAGAATACTGCTTGGTAAGCCCAACCAGCGTGCCAGCTGTAAATTGAGCATATACCAACAGCAAAAGTCCATATGCTAAAGTGTCATTGAGTGGCCAGACTTTTTTTTTGGCAATACTTTTCCAAATTATGTATGGAATGAAATACTAAATAGGTAAGGAAACATTTAAGTTCTGTTTCTGAAAAACTTACAGTACCTCACTGGCAATTAGCATTAGGCTATGATCCAATGGAAGTATTAGAAGCTATAGGAAGTAAAATATTACAAATATGAGGTATGAAGGTCATGAAAATAAAATGAAAGATGAACTAAACAGCCTAACTACTGTTCTACACACTAAAATGCAACAAAACAATAGGGAAATGTACATTTTGCTAATGACACAAAAATATGGCTATACGGCAACTAGAGACTGTTATGAAAATGTATGCTGTTGGGAGACGGTGCCTCCAATATATAAAGGACCATGACCACCGCTTCCGACAACACAAGCAAAACCTACTGAATGTAATACTAGAGCAGTGATGGCGAACCTATGACACGTGTGTCAAAGGTGACACACTATGATGTTTTGGGTGACACACCATCGTTCACTAATATCCGAGTTACCAAAGAAACTGCTTTTGCATTTGTTACTCATGTGAAGTGCATTGAATTATTTTGTGCCAGGAGCCAGTTCAACAGCACTGCTGCAGAGGTAAGGAAGTTATTAACTTCAAATACTATTTTGGTATACTGTTTTGATAGAGTTTGCAAAGGGCAGTCCTGACATACACTTCTGCAAAGGGAAAGTAGTCTGCATTTCTAAGTGTGTGCTGTTTTACATTCCTCTCAGCTGTCCATCTTAATCTCTCCTAAAACTGGTGACCTTTTACACTTAATGACAATAATTAGATTTATAGACTTATTTAACTTCAGAAAATGTATATTAATTCACATTAATTTTTCTGTCAGTGTCTCAAATTAATAGTGCTAGTAGTTTAAAACTGTCCATGTCTATTATTTCTAGATTTGTCCCTGATTCTGTTGAGCTTTATCCCTGATGTATTGAGAGCTATGCTGTCTTATTTATTTATTTATTTTTGTTTGGGGAGGGGTGGCACACCAGCAGAGTCAAGTTAGGCATCTTCTGAATTTTCAACACGTCAAGCCCAAAAGCTTCGCCATCACTGTACTAGAGGATGGTCACAGCGAAGAAGAAATTCTTTGTCGCAATCAAAGTCCCATTCACCATCAGAAGATTACAGTTTTTTTTTTCAAAGAAATAGCAATGGAGATCATCCTTTCTCTGCTGCTTGCTTTCTAAAGCAGTGATGTACTGTGTAAACCTGGGAACATAAGTCTCATATGCATGTGCAGTACATCAACAAAGCAGGGGAACTGGGAAACAATGTGAAATACACCACAGTGCCGTTATCCAAAGACATTATTTAAGAAAAGTAAGTAATTTTTTTCTTAAATAATGTCATTGTATAATAGCAATAACCAACTTTGTGGTGTGGTATATTGAAGCTTGATCTACTGTTGACTTTGTTTAATCACTCAGGTTTCACCCTCATGATTAAACCACACCGACCATGGGTAAATCTTCAATATATCACACCCACGTCGTCCATTATTAATGTGGAGCTATTCCCCATGTCCTTCACTGAAAATTAGGTATTATCCCAGTCAGTCTTTCCCAGTAAACAAATGTCAAATTAAATAATGAAATACTATTGTCAGCTTATTACTTAAAATCGCTGCTTAAAAGTGCTTTGGCCATTAATTAGATGACATGTAATTGGGGAAGGGACAGTGGCTGAGGGGAACACATACCAGGACACAATTTAAGTTAACTCTTCCCCTCAAAAAAAGTTCTTGATCAGGGTGGAGCTTCCAGAACAGCATCTGTTTAATAAAATTACACATCTCACAATTAGCACTTTTGTCTTAAAGATTTCCTCACACTTTGAAATAACATAAAATAGTGCAAAAATAAAGAACATTCACAGATTAAACACCATATTAAAGAGACAAATATCCAGCATTTTAATCATCAGTATTTTAAGTGTTTAGTCATTTAAACAGGTTTAAAATGAATCATCTAATTTATAAGGTATTACAAGAAAAAACTCTTCTTACACTGTTAAAGGATACCGATGGAAAAATGGAAATGAAGCAGAATAAACCTCCGGTAAACCACCACGGCAAAAATTCCAGTATGAAATTGCAGATAAAAACAAAGTTTTAATGTTGAACAACAGATAAAACAAAACAATAAAATAAGTCATTTCAAATCCGATAAGCACTTTCGGCAACTAGCCTTCTTCAGATCGTGAATTTTTAGGACTGATGCTTACATTTTTAAAAGAACAAGTGACCAATGAAAATCATAATGTCAGAGAATAATTTACATCTGACCGATCATAGACATCATACAGGTTCATTAAATCACATTTCTTATTGGTTATGACATATCCACCATATTCCACCATTGGCCATGGGATGGCTACCATGAAGGCAGTCATCAGAACAGACTTACTTTTAAGACCTACCATTTGCTGTCCAAGCCCAACAAAGCCCAAGGAGCTGGCATACTGTCTGTCCACGCCCAAGAAAGCCCAAGGAGCTGGCATGCTATCTGTCCATGCCCAACAAAGCCCAAGGAGCTGGCATGCTGTCTGTCCATGCCGAACAAAGCCCAAGGAGTTGGTATGCTGCCTGTCCAAGCCCAAGCAAGCCCAAGGAGATGACATGCTCTCTGTCTACGCCCAACAAAGCCCAAGGAGATGACATGCTGTTTGTCCACACCCAACAAAGCCCAAGGAGCTGGCATGCTGTCTGTCCATGCCGAACAAAACCCAAGGAGTTGGTATGCTGTCTGTCCAAGCCCAAGAAAGCCCAAGGAGCTGGCATGCTGTCTGTCCATGCCCAACAATGCCCAAGGAGATGGCATGCTTTCTGTCCATGCCCAAGAAAGCCCAAGGAGTTGGCATGCTCTCTGTCCATGCCCTCCAAAGCCCAAGGAGATGGTATGCTGTCTGTCCATGCCCAACAATGCCCAAGGAGATGACAAGCTCATCTATCCATGTTCAACAAAGCCCAAGGTGATGGCATGCTGTCTGTCCACACCCAACAATGCCCAAGGAGATGGCATGCTTTCTGTTCACGTCCAAGAAAGCCCAAGGAATTGGCATCCTGTCTGTCCACGCCCAAGAAAGCCCAAGGAGTTGGCATGCTGTCAATCCACTCCCAACAAAACCCAAGGAGATGGCATGCTGTCTGTCCATGCTCAATAAAGTCCAATGAGATGTCATGCTGTCTGTCCACACCCAACAAAGCCCAATTAGTTGACATGCTGACTGTCTATGCCCAACAAAGCCCAAGGAAATGGCATGCTGTTTGTCCATGCCCAACAAAGCCCAAGGAGATGGTATGCTGTCTGTCCATGCCCAACAAAGCCCAAGAAGATGGCATGCTATGGGCTAGTATAAGAGCTTTACTTTCCCTGCATCCATATAAGCAGACAAGTCACTGCAGCTGCTGTAATTGTCCTGACTTAAACCATATCGCTACCAGTGGTACCTTATAGACTACATACTACAGGCTTCAAAGTCATTAACAAAAGAAAATATTTAGAGGTGTGGAAACATTGTACAATGAAGACAAGGAAAATCTATTTTTCTGGATGTCTACACAGTGTCAGTGACAGATTTGTAATACTATTTTATTTTATTTATTTATTTTACATTTGTTGACCGGGCTAGTCCAGCTGGATAATTTCCATTTTCAGTGGAGGCCCGGGGAGAAAAGCTCCACAATTAAAACAAGGTTAAACATTTAAGCAACAATGCATACATTTTAGTGTAGTAGAAAATACAGCGAAAAAAAACAGGTATTTTCTGATGACTATTTATTTTATTTATTTTATTTTTATTTTACTATACTCTGGATGTGTCAGTAGCAACCCTTGAAATAGGGACAATAACGTGCAAACTTGCTTTAATGAACTCTTAAATAAAACCAGTGCACCTGTTCCATCTGCACTCTGTACTTAATGATTCTGGTAACCCTGTTCAGACACTTTTGACTGACAGAAACCCTCTTCTTTAGCTTAGCTTTTACAGCCGTGATAAAGTGCTGTCATGTGGTTCACTAGTTAGGCCCCGCACTCTCCCACTCATCTTAAGGAGAAGCACCAACTTTTGGAACTTCTACTTTGACTTGCTTTCCCTAGACCCCTAACTCTACTACCTACTGTAACCAAATTTAACTGAACATTTTCTTTGGGGGTAATTTAACTACCACATGTGCTTGCAATTACTTCTTATCTTTCTTTCATAACACTCCACGTACAAAAATCAGATATGTACTCTAGAATGTGTAGCTGATCAAAGCATACTATTTAAGCAATAATTAATAGAGGTGTTATACGTTCTGCAGTAATTACTCATGAATGCTGTAGTTAAGACTATGATGTACAGTTTGTGAACTGATATACGTTCAGGAAATTTGTTTTTGAAGTCCTTAAGCCCTACATATTTTAGATAACATTTTAAACATAATGAATTTGCTTAATATCAAGCATACAAATAAAAATGCCCATACTAGGTTAGTCTCTGCATGTAACTGAAAAGTAAAACCTTTACTACCTAATGGCTTATTCAACCTTGATAGTTGTACATATCTGATAGGTTGTTTAAAGTCATAAAGTCCCCAACAATCCAGTAGACAAGACAAAAATGTGTGCATACACACATGGATGTAGGCACACACATACACACACACACACACACACACACACACACACACACACACACACACACACACACACACACACAGAAATGCACATGGACTTTATAGAATTAACTGTGCATCTTTAAGTACTCATTTCAGTATATATCGCTGTTATAGGGAAGCCGCTATTTCTATCATCAGTGCATGCACAAATTTCTGATGTTTTGATGTTCATTTGCAGTTATAGGATGAAAATGGGTCTTAGTCTGGCATATAACCAAATAACTACATCGAAAAAGGAACTCACACCTCCAACATGAACAATGTTTAAACAGTATTAGAGAATGATAATGCTCGGCAAGGTAGGCATTATAGGAAAATAACAGACTGCTTGAAGGTGTTTTGAGGTCCAATGACACAGTCAGACAATCTCCCAACCCATGGAATGTTCATTATTTTCCTATAATGACATCCCTGGATGACATTATTGTGCCTCGAAAATGGCATTTGTGTTTGCTGATAATGTGCTGTTGAATGCATTTTTCTGTGTGTGTGTGTGTGTGTGTGTGTGTGTGTGTGTGTGTGTGTGTGTGTGTGTGTGTGTGTGTGTGTGCATGTATATGTGTCTGTGCCTTTGTATACATTTTTGTTTTGATTAAAAAATAGTCTTTATGCATCGTTGTGATATTTTATTATTCCAAACATGTTTATGTATAAGTTCATTAAGTGCCTATCATTTGAATGTAACATGTCAAACCACTGTAAGTAATAACTGTATATTTTATTATTAAACAGAATAATAATCATGTTAAACATTAATTACTGTAAATAATACATCACCACAACACATATAAAGGATTGTTTTCATCAAAACAAATAAAAACGTACAAGAGGACAGGCAAGCCAAAAAATACAACATATAACAACATGATTACAAATGCAGACACCATTTTCTCAGCAGAATTTAAATTTCCAGGAAGAGTATTATCATAGGGTCATAGGAGGGTACTAGGCTAATGGCACTGGGGTACAAGCCTAGCCAAGAGTTTTTCCCCAAAAATGAAACCTCAGTCAGCACCTGTTGCCCCTGTCAGTGAGAGACACAAGTGGAACCCTGGGACAAATTTGTGGTTTCCCATCCACTCATCAAAGTTGCATTTGAATAGGGTCAGCATGTCTGTTTGACATGTATGGGAAGTCTATTTCAGAGACGGGGCAGCCTCTGGGAGACAAACCTGTCTCTCCAGCAGGTTTTGTTAATGTTGCATATTAAATTTAGGCATTTGAGTGGGTAATGTGTGAGGAGTTAGACTTATAGATATGGAGCATCTCTAGAAGGGCAGGGTCCGAGATTGCCTTGTAGGCGAGACACAGATCACATCTAAGTAATCTGTACTGTAATGAGTAGAGTGACAGTGATTTCAACCTGTCCACATAGGACAGGTTTTGGAGGCCATGGATTCTCTTTGTGTGGCCTTTCTAGCTAATGCAGGTATTTGGAGAGGTACATACCAAATGGGGTGTTGTACTCAGTTATTGGCCTAATGAGGGAGGAGTACAGAGAGGCAATAACCTCCTTTTTTCTGGATGCAATCCCTTTACTTATGAGATGAACCAAGTAAAAAGCTTTTTTGACCACTGCCACTACATGATGGTCGAACGTGAGATTGTTGTCAACTTGTACAACCATGTCTCTTAACACAGGTTGCATTCTTAGGGAGTTGCTGTTGATGTGATAATCAGTAGGGGCCGTGTTTTAGCCGAATGGTAAGAGAATACATTTTTTGCATTTAACTTAAAGCCATGCCTTTGGCACCAGTTATTTGTTGCTGTGAGACCCTCTTGTAGTATATGTTACCCTCTGGTAGTATGTTAACATCATTTGGGGAGTCAATGACAGCACCCAACTTACAGTCGTCTGCAAACTTGGTCAGCCACAGGCCTTCTGTCTTTGCCTGGACCTCTGAGAAGTAGATGCCATTATGATGAAATAATGAACCTCTATCCATGGTGTCAGGCCTCAGAACACCGCTTGGTGGTCCATTATTTCCCTATAATTTCCACCCTCTCAGGTGTTATGCTTACTCTTTTTTTTTAATAAGCATCTTTATTAAATTATCACGTAAAACATAGGCAATCTTACATTTATATAAATTAAAAACAAACAACATCGACACCACCTTAGTTGCAAACATTATACATCACTTATAATCTATCCAGTCATTGTCAGTTAAGCAATATATGGCTCATTCAAATCCTGCCTCTTAAAACTCATTCCTTCGCTGTATATATTGTTCCCACAATTCCCATTTTTTTCTATGTAGTTTGCTCAGTCCCTTTTCTAAAGATCTCAATTCCAGTTGTTTTATTTCTGTTACTATATTCAGTACTTCTAATATTGGCCTAGACTTTGATTTCCATTTTCTAGCAATTGCTTTTTTGGCAGCCACCATAATTAGACTCAGCAAAGCTTTACTATGTCTAGGCAATTCTGATTCTGTATCACAGCTCAAAAAAATCATCTCCCCAGTCAATCCAATTCACTCATCCAGCATCTCTGACAGAACGGTCCGCAGGGAATCCCTAAATTCAGCCAGCTCATTACACTCCCAAAAATGTTCCCGGCCACCTCTTTCTTGCCTGTCACACCTCCAACATTTGCTATCATCCTAAGGAAAAATTCTTTGTAGTTTACTTGGGGTATAAAAATACCCATGTAAACACTTACAGGCAAAGATCCTAAATCTTCTAGACTTTGTTGCATATTTGGGAGATATTCATATATCCCTCCATTGTTTCTTTGTGAAATGCTTACTTTTTGTAATCAGACCAGGATGCTGATTGACTGAGCAACACAATCCCTGACAGAATTTATTGTATTTCGGAATGGTACACTGGCATAAAGAACGTTTTTGCTCCTTTCTGTGCTGCCTTTGTCAAGATCAATATTTAGACAGAAGGCTGGACTGCTGGCTAGGGTAGGGCAAGGGGTGGCATTGAGCAGAAGTAGTCAGTAGACTATTTTTTATCTCAAGGGGAGACTATGGGCACCTTGCACTGCAGGGCTGACTTCATGTGGTAGCCTAGGACAGCTGAGAAACTGTGGTCTGAAAATGACTACAGCAGTGGGAACCATGACATTTGTTTTTGTTTGTGTGACTTTACAGTTGCGTGCATACACTGGCTAGAGAACACCTAAGTATCATTCAGTGTTATCATTCACTAGTAACAACTTCTGCCTTCACTGCCAAAGATGCCTGCAGAAACACCACCCATACTAACGTGAGTAAAGGGGGGATAGGAGGTTACAGTGCTAGTTGGTGTAATAGGCAACTCAATGTCAGTACCAAGTTCAGAAAAAAAAAGTAAACAAAATGTGGATATAGAATAATATTTGCATCATGTACTATGTATCCGCTAAGCATCAGTACCTGTTTCTCATTATCTGTAGAGTAATTTACTTCTGCATTACTGTCACTTCTTATGCTAATCATATGCTATTTCTTTTATTTGATATTGCTTACTGGTAACTGCAATATCTAGTCTCTGTTGTTACTCCTACAACCAAATACAGCCTGCTGTGAATAACTGGTCACTAAATGCTATATAATTAAACTTTTCTAATTTCCACCTGGAAGGAGGCTTTTTGTCAGTCAGCTTTTGTTGCTCACATTTTTAACAAAAGAAACGCATCGGGTATTAAACTATCCATCATCTTTGCTACCAACATTGTTCCATAACAGCTCATAAATATAATTTCAGCCATGCCTCAGTACACTTTCATACAAAGAGAGAGACGCACACGCAGTCCCGTATCAGATCTATAACTATTTATAGCAGAAAAAAAACAGATGACTGACATTCTGGCTTCAGGCCAGCACATTCCACTCCAGAAACACTATCACAGGTTCAGAGGCAAACTTTGCTCTGCATTTGATCAAACCAATATTATGAAGATCTCGTCTCCTGATCTTAAAGAGAAGGATTGCAAAAGATTGCAGCTTTTTACAAAACCTTCCAAATGCCATAGTCCATAATAGTGGTGGATGTCTGCACAGGCATGCTGTAAGCAGCATTGTCTGACTCACTTCTGAAGTAACGTAACAATTCAGTACTTGGAGTGATGGCTGAGATCCAACAGAACATCATTCACAGGATATCACAGTTTGAAATGTTGCGGCATTAACTGGAAAATACAGAAACTTCTGAATGGCAGGAGAACATGTAACATTTGACTAAACCGAACTTAAGTTAGCACAAGTATCCCAATCTCTTCAGCTTCCTGCTAAGTATTTCAGTCACTGGCTTTGTTCAGGAAGTCGGAATGGATGGAGAGAGAGAAAAATAGGCACACAGCATTTTAGCTGATGAATCACGTTAGAAGATCACAGCAGGAATATCTTAATGGTAGACACTCACTGTTCTTAATTCCATATGAGGAAGAAACCTGCCTTGAAGTAATTTAATGAAATACATTTTCTGAAGTTATGTGTTCCTGTCGAATTGCTATGTTGGCACTGTTTTTAACTCACCTCATTAACGCTGGGTCTCATGTAATAGCCAAGATTTATAGTTTAAGTGAACAAAGCTGCACAAGTTCAGGAACAGAGACCCTATCCACTAGGCCAGCTGTGGTACTAAGCACATCTTAAGTATTAATGGAGGGCATTCACAAAACACTATAAGGCAGATGCACAAGTGTTAGTGGCTAGGATATATAGACAAAAAACGGGCATTTTTCATTGCTGAGAATAGATATTAGCTATGGTACAAAACTCCTCTCTTTATTTCTTAAATCATAGCATTGCAGAAATGTGTCAGCAGAAGAAAGCTGCAAATGGCTTTCGCTTAGCATAGTTTTCACTTTCTTTTGAACCTATGTTTCCAAGAACTGCTCTTCATAGTATATGCAATGACTTTTATGAAGGCCACCACGACTGTCTGATATTTCTCTAAATCACATGGTCACAATGTAGTATTTTGCAATTCAGAAACATGAGCAGAGACATTATTATGGGCTAATTTACATTTTAATGAATCGTAGTTACCGTGCAGTGCAGATCAGCAGTTCTGCGGTAGTTGACATTGTTGGCAGACGCATCACGAAGGCAGAGGCACCTCCCCCATGCACTCTCTTACACATACTACAAACACTTCAAAACACACACTGCAAGCCCCATGCCTGTGCCGAGTAGTCTGCATATCCCCAATGTCTCCATTTCCTGTCCTCATACATCATGATATATTGCAGTCCAACATTAATACCAAACACTGGAGTCTAATGTCATATCCTGTACATTTCTCCCTGGTGTCTAGTGTTCCCCCTGGTCCCCATATTATTTAAGTGCCATTAAGGTACAATCCCTAACAGGTAGCAGAGATGCCTAGTGTTCCCCCCACCCCTGATCAACAGAATCTTAAAAGTGCCATTAAGACACGATTAGGTACATTTAGCCCTGGTGTGTATTGTTCCCCCACCTCCTGTACTGGTAAAGGAACTTTTCCTGTAACATATACCCTGTTTACCCTGATCTGACACATGCTACAGGAGTTGCTCATTACAACTGGGATGTGTGCAAGTGTGAGAGCCACCAGCCGCAACACCCACCACACACACACACACACACACACACACACACACACACACACACACACACACACACACACACACACACACACACACACACACACAGCCATCCCTCATCACATGACTACACTCATGAACACAGTCACCCATACACACACAACAAACGCACACACACTCACATACATACATCCCTCATCACATGACTACATTCATGAACACAGTCATCCGTACACACACACACACACACACACACACACACACACACACACACACACACACACACACACACACACACAGAGTCATCCCTCATCACATGACTGTACTCATAGGTTCATGGGTGTTTACTAGGCTAACGACCATAAGGCCCTTTTTAAGCTTAGTCATGCATCCCAAATCTCTGACGAGTTCTGATACCCTTTATAAGGGTAAGCAGAGGCATGGGAGATGAACCATTTACAGGTTGCCTGTGTCCATTAGAGACACAGGTGCCAAACCAGGGATGAATTTCTGATTCCCCATCCAATTGTGCAAGTTGCACTTGAATTGGGTTATGGAGGAACTCTACTTCACAAGAATGGGGAGCCTGTTCCATAGATGGGGTAGTCTCTGGGATACATACCTGTCTCTCAAACAGGTCCTGTTTATATCACAGGCACATACCTCTCAACTGTACAGACTTTACTTACAGCCTGTATTCTTTTAGTGAGGAACCTCTGTGGATGTACCCTAATACTGGGTGATTTCAACTACCCTGCCATTAATTGGGAAAACTACTCGGGTACCAACACCTTTCCCCAACGGTTCTTGGAATTCATAAATTCCAAAGCCCTGGATCAACTAATCCATTGTCCCACTAGGGGCTGCATTATCCTAGACCTGGTCACTACCAACATGGGAGATAGATGCTCCACACCACTGGTTACCCCCTCATTGGTCAGGTCTGACCAAAAACAAATCATCCTTGACATCCACATCCCACCCCCCAGTAAGGAAAACTCCATAAAAAAACTTCTCCAAACCCAGCTTCATGCTACTCAAGTCTGAAGTGACAAACTTAATGACACCCATGCAGATGGGAGCTGAAGGTTCGACTGAATCCTACACTACGGTACTGTACGAGCACATCCACTTGTGCATGAATTGTGCCATCCAAATAGAACCAAGACGCACTCCTCTAAAAAAAGGAAGCCAATCTGGGGGTCCCCTGCCATAAACAAACTATACAACAGAAGAAATAAACTGTTGCAGAAAAGAGGAAAATTCCAGGATGCAAAAAACTCCCTTACCAGCCTCAGTAAGAAGCTGAGATCCCTCATAAAATCCTCCAAAGCTAGTTACCAAAATAACATTGCCAAAGATTCCAAAGATAACCACAAGGCATTCTATAGTTATGTCAAGAATCTAAATGGCAATGGTTAGATATGCTCTGAGCTACAACAGAATGGCATTAAATATACTAATCCCAAGGATATTGCCAATATCCTGGCAGATCGATTTAGTGCCAACTTCACCCTCCTCTCACCTCCTAAAGGGCCCATCTCAATACCAAAAGATTGCCAAATTCCAGTAATCACGGCCACACAGGTAGAAACCGCACTCTCCAAAGCTAAGAATACAGCATCCATGGGACCAGATGACATCCCAGGTTGTGTACTACATGAACTACAAAATGAACTGACACCTCACCTAAGTGTCATGTTTAATCATAGCCTCACCTCAGGCTTCCTGCCCACTGAGTGGTGCACAGCTACAGTTATCCCACTCCACAAGGTGGGATCCATTTGGATCCCGGGAACTACTGTCCCATCAGTCTGACAAGCCTGATCTGCAATGGCATGGAACACATTATCATGGAACTTATAAACAAAGACATTGGCAACCTTCAAACACTGGACCCCACCCAGTTTGGGTTTGTGAAGGGACGATCTTGTCTCCTGAACCTGACTGACTTTTTCGTATCAGTCTCCAGAGCTGTGGACAAGGGTAAGGCGGTCCACACAGCCTATCTGGACCTCGTCAAGGCCTTCAACACCATCTGCCACTTTGGAATCATAGATAAACTTACTAACCTGGGCATAAATCCCTATGTCGCTCGATGGGTTGCCAACTGGCTTACTGACAGAACCCAGACTGTAAAAGTAGCCGACTCCAAATCCAGCTGCAGACAAGTGACAAGTGAAGCACCTGAGGGTTCAGTCCTGAGACCACTCTTGTTTGGCATCTACTTCTCTGAAATACAGGCCAACACTAAGGAACTCTGGCTAACAAAGTTTGCTGATGACTGCAAACTGGGAGCCATTATTGAATCCCCAGATGATGTGGATATTCTACAAAAGGGCTTTACAGAAACAGATGCTTGGTGCCAGAGCCATGGGCTCAAGCTTAATGCCAAGAAATCTTTAGTTATCCCCTCTGGGAAAAAACATGTACCCATAAATTACCACATAGGTGGCAGTACACTAAACACCGAAAGTGTGATGAGAGACTTAGGGACACAGGTGGACAGTGGTCTCACCTTCGATAATCACATCGCCACAACAGTCAGGAAATCCTTCTATGTGGCACACCTGATCACTAAGGGCTTTTCATCCAGAAAAAAGGAGGTTATTGTCCCACTGTACTCATCCCTCATTAGACCCATTATAGAGTACAACGCCTCGTTTGGTGTGTACCTCACAAGACATCTGCAACAGCTGGAAAGGCCGCAAAAATACCTCATTAAAGAATCACAGGCCTAAAGCAGATGCTCTATGCTGACCATCTAAAAAAACTCCAGCTATACTCTGTGGCATATCATCTACTCAGAAGTGATCTCTGCTTAACATGCAAGGCCATGTCAAACCTTGAGCTGTTGGACATGCTCCACTTAAAGAAATCCCAATTCCTCAGAGCCACACGCTCCAGGGATCTAAACCTTGTCATCACAATAAACCAAACATGCTGGAGGGATAGGTTCCTGACACAGAGACTCCCCATACATGTCAAGCAGAGCGTCTCCTTGGCCCTCCTCAAAAGGAACCTTGACGACTGGATGGGAAGACAGGAAATTCACCCCTGGGATCACGTCAGTCGTCCTGCTAGACAGGGGTCCAGGGAAGTAAATATTGTGGGAAGAAATAACCAGGGAATTGTTATGGCTAGGCTTGTATAGGCCCTAGGGCCAATAGCCTAGTACCAACCTATGGACCTATGAACCTATGAATTGTTGGATATGCCTGGTTAGGTACATACCAAAGGAGGCACTGTACTCAATGATAGGTATGGTGAATGCTGAATACAGTGGAACAATGACTTCCTTGGAGTTAGAGGCCATAGCTTTGTTTATAAGTTGCGCAACATAGAATGATTTCCTCACTACTGTAGACACGTGATTGTCAAAGGCTAGATTACCAGCTATGTGAGTCTCTAACTCCCTGACTACTGGGTCAAGTCTAAGGGATGAGTTGTCAATATGATAGTTACCAGGGATGGATGACTTCCCAAAGGATACTATTATGCATTTCTTGCCATTTAGTTTTAGTCCATGGCTCTGACACCAGTTGTTTGTTTGTGTCAGCCCTTCCTGGAGAACATTTGTGTCAGTCTGTGATTCAATGACAGCTCCTAATTTGCAATCATCTGCAAATTTAGTCAGCCAGAGACCACTGACATTGGCCTTGTCTTCTGAGACGTAAATGCCAAAAGGGAGCAGTCCAAGGACTGATCCCTGAGGGACTCCACCTGTGACTGGCCTCTTGTAGAGGTGGACTCCCCAATTCTAACTTGCTTGGTCCTGTCTGTGAGCCAGTTGGCTATCCACCAGGTGAGATATGAGTTTGTACCTATCCTCTTAGCTTGTCAACAATGCCTGAGTGGGGTACTATGTCAAATGCCTTGGCCAGGTCAAGGTAGGCAATGTAAACCATTTTTCTCTCATCCATTGCTTTGGTTTCCCTCTCAAAAAAGTCCACCAGGTTGCGTAGGCATGGTCTTCCCTTGAAGAAACCAAACTGGGTTAGGTCCAGTATCTGGAGGTTTACTATATCTCTAGTGATCATCTCCATGATAATTATTTCCATGGCTTTACATATAAGACTAGTGAGACTTATGGGTCTATAGTTTCCAGGGTCTGTATATAACCCACCTTTGTGCAGAGGGATGACTGCTGCTGTTTTCCATTCATGAGGTATGAAGCCTGTTTGGAGGCTACAGTTAAATAGTAATTCCAGAGGCCTTGATAGGTCATGTTTCATGCTATTTGAAATGCATCCTGGGATATTGCCTGGGCCCATTGATGCAGTGTTCTTGGTCTTAGAGCATTAAGGACCTGTTCCCTAGTGATAGTAGGGGGTGTTACATTTGATGGTATTTCTTGAGTGAAGGTTGAGATGGAGAGAGGGGTAAAGTTGGAGATGAATTTATCAGCCAGGAGGTTTGCTATATCTTCTGGCTGAGTATAGGTGGCTTCATTTACAATGAGCTCTGCACACAATTGTGTATTGCCTTTGAGGCTGCAGGCATAGTTAAAGAGTGCTTTGAGGTTGTTCTTGGTCTGGGATGCCAAACCTACTGCAAATGTGGCTTTGGTAGACTTTATTTGTCCTCTGAGTTGTTTCTTTAGTTTGATGAGAGTGCTTTTATCCTGCTGGGTACTGCACCTCCTAATGTTTGCCATAATTTTCTTCCTTCTGTTATACGGCCTATTGATTTTTTGATTCCACCAGGGTGGCTTGTTTTTTGAGTTAGTTCTGTACTTATTCCTGGTGGGTACAGCTGCCTCTGTGCAGCTATTAACATGCTTGTACAGGGTTTCCGTGAATAGTTATTCATAGGCAGCAGTGTTCTCAGGGTTTATGGGGGCTTGACATTTTGCCAGGTTATCACTTAATAGTAAGAGGTTAATCTTAGAGTAGTTCCTGAATATTCTAGATTTAGCTGGGGGTACATGTTTTATTTTTACTTCAAAGGAGACCATTTTGTGGTCTGACCTTACCAGAGACGACATCACAGTAGTGGGTGTGCAGCACTCTCCCACATTAGTGAGGACCAGATCCAGTGTGATTGCACCACTGGTTGGTGTACTGACTATTTGATCCAGGGCGTTTGTGTTTACAAAATCTAGTAATCTCTGTGCATGTACATTTGGTGTCATATAGGATTCCTAGTTAATAGTGGGGTAATTAAAGTCATCCATGAATATAATATTGGGTTGGATGGTTAGTGTTTCTAATACGTTTAAATACACAATATGGTATGGGTTTTCTGGTTCATAGAGGGGGATGTACAGCTTGCAAGGAAGTGATATTGGATTTTGCCTGAACACAGTCACCCAAACATACACAACAGACACCCCCCCCCACACACACACACACACAGACACACACGCACACACAAACAGCCATTCCTCATCATATGACTGCACTCATGAACATGGTCACCTATACACACACAACAGACACATATGCACACACCACACACACATACCCTTCTAAAACAGTCCTAATACTGTGGCCTCTACTAAATCTATATTACTAGTCAGAGAGTAGCTCACATACGTGTGTGTGTGTGTGTGTGTGTGTGTGTGTGTGTGTGTGTGTGTGTGTGTGTGTGTGTGTGTGTGTGTGTGTGTGTGTGTGTCTGTGTTGTAACTGTAAGGTATATCTTTTCTGCAAAATTTGCCCAAGAGGAATGAGAAGAACAGTCAGTATCTGGTCCAGTTGGTCAGATGAATCAGCATTGTGTTTAGGGTTAGGAATGGTTGTAAATTTTCCAGAGAGCAAGCAATACTCGATAAGATGGGGAGGGGGTAGTGATACACCTTAGAAATATGGCAATAAAAATATTATATACCCTCAAAAATATTGGGTAGAAGTTATCTGATTCTGCAAGGCCATGGTTTGCAATTATATCATCATTGTTGTATGAATGTTTGAAATGCCTAAATTCTGAAGCTAAAAAAAACACACACACACACACACACACACACACACACACACACACACACACACACACACACATACATCCACACAAAAGCTATTGAAGTAAGCATTAAAAAACAAAAATACAAAATATCACAAAAGGAAAACACTTTTGCAATCTTATACCATAACCCTTCCGAAACGCTAAGTCATATTTTTCTTAAACAGTGGCTGTGTTATGGAAAGGTAAGGTGTAGGGTTAAGGGAAAGAGCAGGCAGGGTTAGGGTTAGTAGGCATTACTAAAATGGACAGGGGGGGCACGCTAGACCTACCTCTAGTAGGCTTCAGTGTACTTGCACTGCATGAATTGTAAACAGTGACGTTGTGTATTACAGTAAAGTAGCTTTTTTTCTAGTCGCTATCATACCCTGCCAACAACAAACTGGAGCAGTGCAAGAAGGGGTGAACTGTTTCCCATGCCAAAGAATAACCCCTCTGATGTGAGGCCTTCTGATATCTCTTCCTCTTATTTCATAAGGACTAGAACATTAAGACCCAAGCTCATTCCTTTGTAGAAACTGGGTCCCTACAGGTTACTAGAAAATGAGTCTGACGGCACTGTCTTAAAAAAGAATAAAACATTCTGCAGTTCAAACTTCCTAAACAGAAAACTATCACATGAAGACAATGTCCAGAAAAACAACTTCAAAACTACTAAAAAGGACACAAGAGCATTTCATACATAAATCAGACTTGTATTACACTGCTTACTCGAGATATCTTTATAAATAAAGAAAACATTGAAGTGAATTATCATTAGTATTCTATTAATTTCTGGCCAAATAGGTAGATGTGCCACTTCATACGAGCAGGCTAAACAGATTTACACAGTCTGCGAGTGAAGATGGTGGGAATCAGTCTAGGATTACACTATAAAACATTTCAGCAGCTTACTGCCTTCATTTTTAACTACCCAGTCATTTATTAAAAATGAAAATTGTCACAGAGCAACAAATCCAAACATCTTTGTTTCTTATTCACAGAAGAGAGGTTCTGATGGAAACAAGACTTAATTCTGATCTGATAGGCTGAGGAAGTCTCTTCCAAAGAGACAAAAGTAAGCTGGTAATGGTTTGCATAAATGCAGCAAAGAGCAAACACACAAAAATATTTGTAATAGTTGTTTTTTTTTTTAATTAATAAAATATACAGCCCTTAGCAAAATGTTGTCTACACTGCAGCCTAAACATTACAATGTGTTTCTGAGGCATTTGGAACTATTGCACAGACCATGATCTTTACTACCACATATTAATTTTTTCTCCAATGTATATGTTTATCCCTTTCAGTGGTGATCAGACACTGCAGTCTATATTACAAGTTTTGATGGTTTTGCTGGCATATTTGCTTTTAAATCCCAGTGAGGCAACAGCTCCCTCTTAGATAATAAGAAAGCAGTCAGTTCTACTGCTGTCAGCATTCCATTAAAAAATGCTAAAATTGAAAAGAATCAATAAAATCAAAATTCTGATTTTGTAAAGTCTAGAAAGGTAAGCAGCCCTGAGTAGCATCCTGTCTTTGCCCAGAATGATACCACAATACAAGGACAAAATGATTGACTTCAACAATTGGCTAAGCTTCTGGTGTCATTCAAAGGGGATCCAATATCTGTCTGCCTGGGATGACATGATCGACAGACCATGATGCTTTGCCAGAGATGGTCTGCACCTGTCACCCCTGGGATTCAGGTTACCGGCTAAGGCTCTTGCAACCCCTATAGTGCCTTTTTTAGGCAAAGTTCAAAGGCCAAAACCACCACCATAACAGGTAGAAGCATGCAAAATCTGAAGGTAATGCTACTCAGTGCTAGAAGTCTAAACCTCAAAATGCACTCTCTCGAAGCACTCCTAAAAATGGAGAACATCGATATCTGTGCAGTAACTGAGACCTCTTTCAAGGCTCCAGAAAGCACCAATGCAATACCAGGCTACAACTCTTACCACACTTTTCGGCCACCAAACTAGGATCAAAACACTAAAGGTGGAGGAGTGTCCATATTCACCAAGGATATTCACACCACCAGGTTAGTTGCCCAACACAATGCGTCTGAAATTCTCCAGGTGCAACTAACACTTGGTATGACTGCAATACAAATTGTAGCTTGCTACAAATCCCCCACCATGTCCCAAGATTCTCACTACACCTTTCTAAACATAATGGAAAATATTAATATACAACCAAACACCCTAATACTGGGTGATTTCAACTACCCTGCCATTAACTGGGAAAAGTGCTTGTGTACCAACACCTTTGCCCAACGGTTCTTGGAATTCATAAATTCCAATGCCCTGGATCAACTAATCCATAGTCCCACCAGGGGCTCCAATATCCTAGACCTGATCATTACCAACATGGGAAATCGATGCTCCACACCTATGGTCACCCCCTTGTTGGTCAGGTCAGACCATAAGTTAATCATCCTTAACATCCACATCCCACCCCCACCCCCCAGTAAGGAAACCTCCATAAAAAACGTCTCCAAAGCCAACTTCATGCTACTCAAGTCAGAAGTTACAAACTTCATGACACCCATGCAGACGGGAACTGAAGGTTCGACTGCTGAATCCTACACTAAGGCACTGTACGAGCACATCCACTCATGCATGAATTGTGCCATCCCAAATAGAACCAAGATGCCCTCCTCCAAAAAAGGAAGCCAATTTGGTGGTCCCCTGCCATAAACAAACTTTACAACAAAAGGAAGAAACTGTTGCAGAAAAGCGGAAAATCCCAGGATGCAAAAAACTCTCTTACCAGCCTCAGTAAGAAGCTGAGATCCCTCATAAAATCCTCCAAAGCTAGTTACGAAAATAAAATTGCCAAAGATTCCAAAGACAACCACAAGGCATTCTATAACTATGTCAAGAATCTAAATGGCAATGCTCAGATCTGCTCTGAGCTACAACAGCATGGCATTAAATATACTGATCCCAAGGGTATTGCCAGTATCCTGGCAGATCGATTCAGTGCCAACTTCACCCCCCTCTCACCCCCTAAATGGCCCATCTCAATACTGGAAGATTGCCAAATTCTGGTAATAACGGCCATACAGGTAAAAAACGCACTCTCCAAAGCTAAGAATACAGCATCCGTGGGGCCAGATGACATCCCGGGCTGTGTACTACATCAACTACAAAATGAACTGGCACCTCACCCAAGTGTCATTTTTAATCATACCCTCACCTCAGGCTTCGTGCCCACTGAGTGGTGCATAGCTAGAGTTATCCCACTCAACAAGGGGGGATCCACCTTGGATCCCGGGAACTACCGCCCCATCAGTCTGATGAGCCTGATCTGCAAGGCCATGGAACGTATTATCATGGAACTTATAAACAAAGACATTGGCAACCTTCAAACACTGGACCCCACCCAGTTTGGGTTTGTGAACGGCAGATCTTGTCTCCTGAACCTGATTGACTTCTTTGAATCAGTCTCCAGAGCCATGGACGAGGGTAAGGCAGTCCACACAGCCTATCTGGACCTCGCCAAGGCCTTTGACACCATCCCCCACTCTGGAATCATAGATAAACTTACTAAGCTGGGCATTAATCCCTACGTCACTCAATGGGTTGCCAACTGGCTTACTGACAGAACCCACACTGTAAAAGTAGCTGACTCCAAATCCAGCTCCAGACAAGTGACAAGTGGAGTACCTCAGGGTTCAGTCCTGGGACCTCTCTTGTTTGGCATCTACTTTTATGAAGTACAGGCCAACACTAAGGGACTCTGCCTAACAAAGTTCGCAGATGACAGCAAACTGGGAGCCATTATTGAATCCCCAAATTATGTGGATACCCTACAAAAGGGCCTTACAGAAACAGATGCTTGGTGCATTGGCTCAATGCCAAAAAATGTATAGTTATTCCCTTTGGGAAAAAACATGTATCCGTGAATTACCATATAGGTGGCAGTACACTAAACACTGAAAGTGTGATAAGAGACTTAGGGACACAGGTGGACAGTGGTCTCGCCTTCAATAACCACATTGCCACAACAGTCAGGAAATCCTTCTATGTGGCACACCTCATCACTAAGGGCTTTTCATCCAGAAAAAAGGAGGTCATTGTCCCACTGTACTCATCCCTCATTAGACCCATTATAGAATACAATGCCCCATTTGGTATGTACCTCTCAAGACATCTGCAACAACTGGAAAGGCCGCAGAAATACCTCACTAAAAGAATCACAGGCCTAAAGCAGATGCCCTATGTTGACCGCCTTAAAAAACTCCAGCTATACTCTGTCGCATATTGTCTACTCTGACGCGATCTCTGCTTAACATACAAGGTCAAGTCAAACCCAGAGCTGTTGGACATGCTACACTTAAAGAAATCCCAATCCCTCAGAGCCACACGCTCCAGGGATCTAAACCTTGTCATCACAACAAAACATGCTGGAGGGATAGGTTCCTGACCCAGAGACTCCCCAGACTCTGGAATAGACTGCCCAAACATGTCAAGCAAAGCGTCTCTTGGTCCCTCTTCAAAAGGAACCTTGATGATTGCATGGGAGAAAAAAAATTCACCCTGGAGATCACGTCATTCACCCCGGGGATCACGTCAGTCGCCCTGCTAGACAAGGGTCCAGGGAAGTAAATATTGTGGGAAGAAATAACCAGAGAATTGTTATGGCTAGGCTTGTATAGGCCCTAGGGCCGGTAACCTAGTACCAACCTATGAACCTATGAACACTGTAGTCCTATTTCCTACTCCACTCATTCTCCTTATTCCTAGCAAAATTAATTTGGCAATATTCAAGGTCTGTTTGCAGTCTGTTCTCTTCTAGCCAATCAGTTAACACTCACCAAGTTAATATATTCAAGGCAAGTAGTAGGAAAAAGTAAAAACCACTGCTGCAATAGCCTTAGTTCAATGGGTTGTATTCTGCATAGGATATACTAGCTGGCCTGCTTCCAAAACTTCATGGCACCTTCCACATGCCCAAACCATCAGTCAGATTGAGCTCAGCTGACTAAAAGAGAGGTTTGGATGCCAAGCCCTTCAGAGCTTTCATGCCAACAGAGACAGGGAGACTAAGCCCTAAAAGGACAATGTTAGGAACAACAAAAAGATAAATGTCCACACCCTTGTATAAACAACACACCAAAAAATACAAGGGGGATGGAGGCAAGGAGGGAGGGAGGGAGTGGCTACTGCAGCAGTGATTGTTCGAACATCTGCTGTTATGGTAAGTTTACTTACACAACTGTACTAAGTTCATCATATTGATCACCGCTGCCATAGCCTTAGCTATATGGGTAGATTACCCTATCTTACAACACTTGGGAAGGGGAAGGGTCCAGGAGCCTCCAGACCTGCAAACTGAATCAAGTTTATAGTGCTTTGTAAAAGTATGCACAGGGGACCAAGTTGCAGGCTTTAGAATACTTCTAGAATCCAACCATTTCCAAAAATCCATAGATGAAACCAAGGCCCTGGTAGAGTGAGCCTTGACAATGCCTAGGATAGTTTTGTTGTGGTGAGAATACCAAAAGGTATAGCCTTAGACAACCATTTGGAAATAGTCTGTTTTGACACAGTTTCTCCCTTCTTGTTATCTTTGCAAGAAATGGACAATTGATCCAAAGATCTAAAATATTTAATTCTGTCAAGATAGTACTTCAGTTGCCTGTGGACATCCAAGGTATGGAGTATCTTTTCTCCCTCATTTTTACTTTTAGGAAAGAAAACGAGGAGATGGATAGTTTGGTTAAAGTGAACTTGGATGTTACTTTAGTCACAAAGAAGGATTAGATCTCAAAGAAACCTTGTCTCTGTGGAATATTAGATAATGTTGAGTCACTGTAAAAATTTGCAAATCAGATTCACTTCCTGTAGAGTTCAGAACAATCAGTAAACTGTTTTCCATATTAAGAACCTCAAGTGAGCCACATTAGCTGTTTCAAATGGAACAAGTATTGGCTTGTCTAACACAAACTTAAGATCCTAATCAGGGGCCACCAGTTTTCTTGAAGGCTTCTTATGGAAAATGTCTTTCAAAAAATGTTGATATGAAAATGCATTAAAAGAGGAGGATCCATGTGCAAACATGCTGAAATGTCCGATAAATTCATGTATTTTCATATGAAGGAGTAAGAAAGGCCATAGGACTGTAACCCACACATGTATTGTAAAACCAGAGAACAATAATCCCTGAATGGGTGCTGGCTGTGTTGTTGGCACCAAATAAAAAACATTTTCCATTTACTAATATATGATTACGTGAGCCGAGGTTGAGAATGAAATGGGTCCAATGGAATCAATGCTCTACCCTGGTTAGCAAATTTAAAATAGAAACTAATACATTTTCTAGTAGCAGGCTTTCTTGCCTCCATTAGTATCAGCAGCCTGCCCTCAGTAAACAGGTGCCTAAATGTAATTAAGACCCTATCATCCAGGCAGTCAGTTGAAGATGATTGGAGCTGGGGTGTTTGAAACACCCCTGTTCTTGTATGAGTAGATTCAGTCTGTGAGGAAGCTTGTGGTAACTGCCCCTGGCCATTTACAAAAGAAGGGAGAACCATGGTTGCCTGGTGAAGAAGGGAGTCACCACAACAATCTTGAGGAATTCTTTCTGAATCTTCATAACTGCCTTGGTTATCAGTGGAAAGGGAGGAAAAGCAAGCATGAACATTCCTTTACAAGGAAAAAAAAGGCTTCTGTCTTCTAGTCCTTCTAGCACAGGCTCCTGGAGCAGAAGCTTGCCAGCGGATTGTTCAAAAAGAAACAAATAGGTCTACTTGAAAAACTCCTCACAGATGGGTCAACTCCTCAAACACCTTGATCTAGTTTCCATTTGTGAGAGTCTGCCCTTGTTCCGCTCAGCTTGTCTGCCATGCAATTTTGCTCAGACAGAATGTAGGATGCCTGTAAAGTGAGACTGCACTGTGTCACTATAGCCCAAGCTAATAAGTTAGTTTGCAAAGGGGGTGTGACTTGGTTCCGCCTTGTTTGTTGATGTATCACATGACTATGGTACTGTCTGTAACAACTGCAAAAAGGTCCTGAGGACCAAAGATGATTCAAGGGGTTTACTATCAAAATTTCGAACCATACTCCGTCGACTGTACTATCATCGAACACGGAAGTTCGAAAAATGGTAATATCGATGTAAAAAAAAACAATCCATGAACGGGTTTTAACACGGATCGAGGTAGGGGAGATGTTTGTAGTTCGGAATAATACTGAACACCTACCTCGACCCATGTTAAAACCCGTTCCTAGATTGTTTTTTTGACATCGATATTACCGTTTTCGAACTTCTGTGTTCGACGATAGTACAGTCGATGGAGTACGGTTTGAAATTTTGATAGTAAACCGATTCAGGGAGTTGAGTGAATTGATCAGGGCAAGCATCTCTTTCATATTTATGTACTTGTGTTTGTATTTGGTGTCCCAAATACCTTGTATTTTTATTCCTCCTGAAACTGTTACCCAAGCAAAGTCTGAGATGTCTGTGGTGACTGACTGCTTTGGGACCGGGAGGGAGAAGGGGAAACCCTGATTTAAGGATATTTGCTGTCCCAACTAAGTGATTTTTCTTTTGACAAATCCCAGCACTGGGATCTGAAAAGACAAAGGATGTTAGTGCTAGGACCAAAGAGACTTCAGATACCATTGTACCTTTCTTATGTACAATCTTGCCAGGAGCATCAAAAGAATTATACAAGCCAGAAGACCTAAAATCCTGAGGTATTCCCTCACAGTAACCGAATTCTGAGTGGAAAGCCTTAGAAAAAAATTTAGATAAAAAAAATGGAAAAAAAAAAAACGATAAAAGGGGAATTGGCTAGGGGCAGTTAACCTAGCACTTCTCTGTGAACCTATAAAGATCTATTTTTTTCCTGTGGGAAAAAAGTTCTTTGAATGGAGGTGTCTAGATTAAATCCCAGGAACACAACCACTTGTGATGGAGTCCAAAAAAAACTTTTGAATTTCTACTGAAATCCCAGCTTGTGTAAGAGATCTCTCACCCAAGTGAGAGATTCCTGACACTTTCAAAAACACTCTGCAAAGATAAGCACGTCATCTAAATATGGAAAAATGTGGATACCCTGTAGTCTGCAATGAGCTGTAACTTGAGATAGACACTTTGTGAACATATTTGGTGCAGTGGATACTCCAAAGCATAAGGCACAGAACTGATAATGTGATCCAGACACACAAAACCTTAAGAAACACCTGAAGTCTGGATGAATAGGGATGTGATCATAAATATCTTTTACATCTAGTTTTTACCAGGAAACTTGAATTAGGAAGAAGAAGTAGTGAGGTGACATGATTTTGAATTTGGGTACCATCACAAACAGATTTAGGAAAGAAAGACCCAGAACTGGTCTCCAAACATTCCGTCTCTTTCACAATAAAAAAAAAAATCCATGAATAAAAATATTTCCCCACCTGAAAAGGAGGAACTGGTTCTATTACCCACTGGGATAGCATGATCTTCAGAATCCATTTTGTCTAAAACTGTCTGTTGCCAAAGACAAAAGTGGAAATTCAGACTTATATAATCATTTCGACTTGATGGACTGTCCTTGGTTTTGGGAGGTTCCAGGATTCATTTTGGAACCACATTTGCAATTTCCTTTTAAACATCTGTTTACCTGCATTTTGTTGAGACTGTTTATTTTGTTTTTTGCGAAAAACTAGATAAGAGAATATCTTTGAAAATTTGGAAAAGGAGGGCTGAAATATCTCTTGAGATTCCCTGAATCATCTTATCCATTACATCACACTTTTTGATCACCTCTGCAGCAAATGGGCCAAAAACTAAATTTCTCTCCAAAGGAGAATTAAAAAAATCATTTTTAACATCATCTGGGTTCTGAGAATGCAACCAGGCAATCCTCCTCAAAACAGTACCAGTGGTCATAGACCTACAGGAAGTATAAACTGAGTCATATGCGCACTGCAAACAAGTAGTGGCTTGTACAATTAAAGAAACTAAATTATTTATAGCAGATTTTTCCGCAAAAGAAGAAAATGCAGACAGGACATTCTTCATACTCCCACAATTAGTTAGAACAAATCTTAACATGTGAACCTAATAATACCAAATTCTGAAAATCAAAGTTGCAGAAGCATAATTTTTTTTTTAATCATCTTCCCATCCTTATCAGAAATATTAAGATTGGAATTAACTAAATGCTTAGCAACAGTAGAATTAACTAAAGCTATAACTGTTGGGTCAGGTTTGGGAAGAGTGTATAAAAACTTAAAAGACTGAGGAAATGTATACATCCTAGCTGCTTTTTTAGGGATAGCTAGCTGACTATCAGGAAAACTGTAGTCAGTAAAACACAAATCCAACAAAACTGGCAGAACTGGAGGAATGGATGAAGATCCTGTATTTTTTCATACTGCGAGTTCTGTTTTTGTCTGTAGGTGGTTAATATGTATTTTTTGTGAGTTTTACTGTGTTCTTACCCTTAAATTGAGTAGCATAGTCTGGATACAAGGTTTGCTGAATCCACATGTTTTTGCCTTCTGTGTTTCTGGCAGCCATCTTGTGTTGATAGGGCCTATCTCCCCTACCAACCACCATATTGCCTCTGTTGTATGGAAAGCTTTCTACATGGCCCACCTCATTAGTAAGGGTATCTCATCCAGGGACAAGGTGGTCATAACATCCCTGTATTCTTATCTTATAAGCCCCATTATTGAGTACAATGCCCCTTTCGGCATGTACCTGGAGAATCCAGGGCCTCCAACATCTACCCTATACAGATTGGCTAAAAGCCTTGTCCTTCTACTCAGTCTCCTACACACAACTCATAGGTGACCTCTATCTGGCATACAAAACAATCTCAGACCCCGCCCTCATGGGACTGCTGCATATCCGCAAATCAAGCTCCACCTCAGTAACCCACACGCGTGACCTCACCTTGGTTTGTTCCATTAATAGGACTTATTGGTGGGACAGATTTGTGTCCCAGAGACTCGCCATTCTGTGGAACAGACTCCCTCTCCACGGAAAGCAAAGTACCTCATTAAACCTTTTTAAGCACAACCTGGATAACTGGATGGGGAACATAAAATACACCCCCTGGGATTCCACCTGTGTCCCTGCTGGACAGGGGCATCGGGTGCTGACTTGTCAGAACATGGGCTAAATTCTTGATTAGGCTTGTAAGGGCCTCAGGGACAATAGCCTATTAACTTCCTATGATCCTATGAAATTTCTTCTGTAAGAACTCGTATTTTCTGAGTGACTGAGACATCTTAATGTTCTCCTACTGAAAACACTGGCACATTCTGGAAATAGTGTCAGAGAAGGAGAAACTCCCACAGGGAGAATCAGAAAGTGAGATCTCCTCTGAGTCTGAATTGGAAATTTCAGGCTCTGTACCTGTTTCTTCATCTCCTTGTCCAGATTCAGAATCTTGAATCTCTTCAGGAAAATAGATATTCCTCTTTCCTTTTACCAGAAACTACTTTATAAGAAGGATCAATAGCCTGAATAGAACCCTGAGTCAGACTCAGTAAACTACTCTTCTCTAAGGAAATTTGAGGAGGGGGATTACAGGTTTAATTTTCTGTTTCTTTTGATAGAAAAAAGTGGGCCAATGCATTATTAATGGCAGCAGCACTTTCCCACACATGGATGGACACAACATTCTGACAAAATAGGAAAGCCTTCCCTGCTCCCTCTTCCAGGACTGACAAGAGTGGCTGTTCCTTGCCCACTGGTGGAACCCAAACAACTGCAGAGGACTTCCTGGTCCACAGTGGCTGTAGGTGCTTCACCAGAGGGTTCTGGGGGTAAAAGATGAGTGGTGTGAGGTACAACAAATGACCACAGCAGAGTCACTCATCTGCAGCTGAGGCAAACTGCTAGCCTGCAGTGGTGGCAAATGTTGTTCGCTTAACTTTTTATTTTTGTGGCTGGAAGAAGGACTGACCACGTGTGTTGCAGTTTGTTCCATGTTCAAGCTGAAAATGATGTCTCTTTCCAGGGAAAAGCCAGTAAAACTTAAAAATCTTCAAATATCACATTTTCGCATAAAAATACAGCAAAAAAAAAAACACTTTAAACAGTTTATAAACTCCCCAAAAGTAAAATAAAAACAAATTTATCTGCAGAAAAATGTTTTTCAGTTACTTTAACCAACTTTTAAACTGACAAGAAAAAAGAGCACACATATTTAAAAGTACAACACAGTCATGTGACAGTCCATTAAAACACAAACTCTTAGCATTAAAATAACTTTCCTGAACAGAAAAGTATTAATAAACAAACAATTTTTTAATGGAAGGTTTTTCTCCAGAGGGAACTTTTCTGCCCAAAAATGGAACAGCACAAGCCAACCACTGATCCTTGAAAGCCTCAGAGGAGCATACTCTGGCTGCAGGAAAGCTCTGAAAGGCTTTGTACATAAACCTGCCTTTTTAGTCAGCTCAGCTGAAGTCGACTGACAGTTTGGGTGCATGGAAGGTGCCCTGAAACTCTGAAAATTGTCCTGCTGTTATCTCCTATGCAGGATATATATATATAACCCATATAGTTAAGATTATTGTAATAGTGATCGATATGATGAACGTCTCAAATGTTAACTTTTTTTAACTGTTTCCAGCTAACAGACGTACTCTAGCTGGTGGTACGAACACCAAGGCTGGATAAACCAAAATGCAAATGACGGAAATTAAGCATTTTCATCTGCCAAAAGAGTAAATGAATAAAATGAGGTGCCAGGCAACAGATTCATAAAACTTAAAGAAATGCGCAGAAGCCGAAATACAACTTGATACTTATGAGTCAATGTACAATATGCCAAGTGTTTCCATGTTCCTGTTGCTACCAGCATTTTATTTTTTGATTTCTTTGATACAGTCTTCCTGACATGAATACATCTGTCTCACTCTCTACTCCTGTATTGCACCAGCCTCCATGTACACAACATGTTTCTGGACAGAGTCCAGCATTTTCCTTAACCACTGCAGACAGACTGAGCTGTAATTATCTGCATCTGTCTTGCTCCTATTTTTGCAAAGAATAATCTTGTCTATCCTCCCAGTCTTCATTCTTTATTCAGATTGCCATGCTCATTCAGTAGTGTCACTATGTTTTCCTGCGTAGAACTCATGTGGGAATATCACACAACTTTATTATTTTATTGTTACATTTTACAGTTTTCAAAACCCTGGAGCTGGACTAGGTTGTTTTAATTCATTTGTAAATAATGAGCAAAACTTCTATTCAGTATATCTGTTTTTTCAGCATGTTCTGCCTACCTCTCTTCTCCTGATATCTCTACATTTCTTCTGCTCCCAAAAGCATCTGTAAAAGACCCCTCCATTTTTAATATACTTTCTTACATTTTTGCATCCATGTAGCTTTGCTGCACTAGTTTCTGATATACCTCTTGACTTTAAATAGTATAGCTGACTGTCCTGTTTCCTTTAGGATTTGTTTTTGCACGTTTATGTGTTTGTAATTATTTTTTACAAAGTTTTGCTTCTTTATTATGCCAAATGTAATGCTGTTCTACACTCCCATCTTGCTAATTATTGGCCAAGTCATTCCTTACATGCTATGTCTTTATCGAAGAATCAATATTTTTGTTTTATACTGATGACTGTATGGCTTGGTTAAAGTATCCCAGCTTATAAATACATTAATGAAATGACATCAAAATAGAAAAATTCTGACTTGTATAAAACATTTTTTCACTTCTTTACGACAGATACATAGATAATGCAATTCTGAACAACAGATTCAATTTGGGAAATAAACACAAATACAAACTTTACAAAATGCAATCCATCATAGGTCTAAATTCACTTAAATTCATTTTTTTGCAACTAATGTTAAAGAAACATTGCCCATTATGGATCTAATTGCATAGAAATATATAGCCACACTACTTAAATGTGAATTTCATTTTTATGCATTTTAATTAACAGATCTTTAAAAGAGTCATACGTTCCTATTCTTTGGTGATCAGCCTACATTCTACCGCTTCATAAAGGAGGCAAAAATACTAATATCTCTAACTTCTGCCCAATTGCCCTACTCTCACCTATATCAAAAATTCTAGAAAAATGTGTCCACCACCAACTCATGCCTTTCTTAACCCAGAACCACCTCCTAACACCCACCCAACACGGTTTCCGCCCTGGCCACAGCACCATTACTGCCTTATTATCCTTCTTAGAAACAGTCAATCAAGCCAGGGATTCTGGATTACTAGTTTCCACTGTACTGCTAGATCTTTCTAAAGCCTTTGACACCATCTCTCACAAACACCTTCTCTTTCATCTAGCCAACCTTCATCTCTCCCCTGATACTCTTTCCTGGTTCTCCAGCTACCTATCAGACAGATCTCAAGCTGTCAGATGGAAAAACTCTACCTCCTCCTTCTTACCTACACCCACTGGCGTTCCCCAGGGGTCCATCCTTGGACCCATGCTTTTCAACATCTTCATAAATAATCTTCACACTGCCATCCCAGACACAACAGTTATCCAATACGCTGATGACTCTACCTTAGTCTGTGCCGCCTCTAACCTTCCTGAACTACTGACAAAAACCCAAATAGCTTTTTCCACTACTGAGAACTGGATGCACCAAAATCATCTCTCTCTCTCTCTCTCTCTCTCTCAACTCTAATAAATCTAAAATTTTTCTTTTCCCTCCTTCCAGGGCTTTCACTTTTGACAAAAATGCTTTCAAAATCCTAAGCCAAACCAACTCTTCTATAGAGGTGGTCCCGTCTGCAAAACTCCTTGGCATCACCATAGACGAGCACCTTAAATTTGATATCCACATACAACAAAACATAAAGAAAACCCACCAAAAGCTAGGTATGCTCTATAGGAAAACCACTTTCTCTCCAACTCCTCTAGGCATACCTTAGCAACTACCTATCTTCTACCATCTTTACTATATGGAGCTCCACTCCTAACTAACCTGTCTTCTTCCAACTCCTCTAAACTCGAAATTTGCTATAATAAGATCTCTAAATTTGCAACCAAATCTAAAACCTCTACTCACCATTGTCTTTCCCTACAAACTCTGAACTGGCTAGAACTCTCTAACCACCTAGACTATCTCCAACTAACCACTGCTCACAAATTAATATTCTCCCCTGATAAATGCCCAGCCTTAACAAACATCCTTCCTCCATACATCCCAAACAGATCTCTAAGATCTGAACACCAAAATTTAATCTCTATACACAAACCCAAACGCCCTGCTGGCCAACTCCTTCTCTCCTTCTCTCTAGGCAGGAAATGGAACTCTCTCCCTCCTTCACTTAGAACAACATCTAACTCAGAATCCTTCAAAACCCAACTTTTCTCTTACCTGTCTTCTAAACATAAATGTTCCTGCTTTAATCCCACTTAAATTTAAATAACTACCCATTGAACCCTCTATACTCTTTCACTTCACACAACCCTAGAACTATTATTTTTCTATTGCTCCTAAAACAAACTTAAGCTACTTCTCAGTTTAAGTAATTCTCTCTCTCTACTCCTTGTATGTAAATATTGTAAATATCAAGTAACCTCAGACCTCGATATTACAGACAGTTGAAACTTGCTGCTCTGAAGGGAAACTACTGAAAATCTGTTTTATCTACTTTCCTTAATGATGTTTATGAGGTATACTGTATGCATTTGCTTTTTTTTTACTAACTGTATGAATGCATTTATACATGTATTTTTTACCTTCACCATTACGTAAATGACATTGTGATCTGTAGTGAGAGTAGGAATCAGGTTGAGGAGACTCTGGAGAGGGGGAGATATGCTCTAGAGAGCAGAGGAATGAAGGTCAGCAGGGCTAAGACAGAATATATGTGTGTAAATGAGAGGGAGGGTAGAGGAATGGTGAGGATGCAGGGAGTAGAGTTGGTTAAGGTGGACGAGTTTAAGTACTTGGGATCAACAGCTCAGAGTAATGGTGAATGTGGAAGAGAGGTGAAGAAGAGAGTACAGGCAGGGTGGAATGGGTGGAGAAGAGTGTCAGGAGTGATTTGTGACAGATGGGTACCAGTAAGAGTGAAAGGGAAGATCTACAAGAGGGTAGTGAGACCAGCTATGTTATATGGGTTGGAGACAGTGGCATTGACAAAAAGGCAGGAGTCAGAGCTGGATGTGGCAGAGTTAAAGATGTTAAGATTTGCACTCGGTGTGACTAGGATGGATAGGATTAGGAATCACTATATTAGAGGGTCAGCTCATGTTGGACAGTTTGGAGACAAAGCAAGAGAGACGTGATTGCGTTGGTTTGGACATGTGCTGAGGAGGGACGATGGGTATATTGGGAAAAAGATGCTAAGGATGGAGCTGCCAGGTAAGAGGAATAGAGGAAGGCCTAAGATAAGGTTTATGGACGTGGTGAGAGAGGACATGCAGGCGGTTGGTGTGACAGACCAAGATGCAGAGGATAGGAAGAAATGGAAAGTGATGATCCGCTGTGGCGACCCCTAACGGGAAAAGCCGAAAGAGAATGATGATGATGACCATTACGTAACTTAGATTGTATTCGCATTGCTTATGGAGCTTTTCTCCCCGGGCCTCCACTGAAAATGGGCATGTTCTGGCCCAGTGGACTTCCCCAGTAATCAAACTGGAAATAAAATAAAATAAAATAAATGTTGCTATATTTTTACATGAAACCTAGAGAACTTGTCTCCTAAAAGGATTACATCTGGTCAGTTTTAAGTGCAAAACCCACATTACTAGTTAGGCATTGTTCTGCCTGAGCTGACATTTGTGTGTGACCTTCTGTCAAACAATCGTGTAAACAGGCAGGCAGAAACTATGGACAGTAAATGTACAGGAGCAATGAATGAGTGCACTCGTGTGTAATGTGGTCCCTACTACATTAATCCCATATAGTTTCTGGAAGGTGAGAATGCTAAAGAGATGAATGAAAGAAGACAGTAAAACGTATTCTAGAGAAGTTGAAAACAGTACATATGTAAGAGCTACTGCAAGGCTAAAAGTCATAGTTTAATAAAATGGCAAAGCAGCCTCACAGAATGGATATTTTAACAAGTATTTTTGCCATTTTTTTTTTCTATCTGTCAGGATGGGAGGCATAAATCAGTTACAAGCTTTTCTGCAGTGCACCTTTCAGCGTCCGTTGTTCTCAAGATGGCATCTGTAGATAACAATCTATGCACTCTGCTTGCATATTTATTCTTAGAATGCATACAGGCAGTTGTTGCTTGAGCCTAAGGCTGGATACATAAATTCCATATTTCTGTTACTTAACTACTGTCTTTTCCCAGATGTTACTGTTTTATCTGTGAGGAAGCTGAAGAGCAAGTTAAAACAAGCAGTATTGAGAGATTGTAAGTTTCAGTCCTTCTCCATTTCACAAACAAGCTGTATGTACACACCCACCCACACCCACCCACACCCACCCACACACACACACACACACATATATATATATATATATATATATATATATATATATATATATATATATATATATATATATATATATATATTTATATAGATAGATAGCTATAGTGCGTGTGTGTGTGTGCGCGTGTGTGTGTATACATATATATATATATATATATATATATATATATATATATATATATATATATATACATACACACACACACACACGCACACACACACACGTGTGCGTGTATTCAAACACAGACATTTCTATGTATATGTGGAGCAGGAATTGAGGGATGCACGCATTCATTCAACATTCTGCATCCTCTCTCAACTCTGGGAATTCTGACACCCTACTAAAAATGGGAGTTGTGGTGAAGTGTCCCACCATTTATATCAATGTGAAACAGAAGTCCTGAAATTCTTCTTTTGGACTATAAATTAAATCCACATTGAGATGGCTCTGTTTAGACATCTTGGCTTTCTTTCTTCTTAGAATTAAATACCACTTCAGTGTCAGAGCAAAATGGAGCATCTTTTATTTTTTTCTCTGGTTGTTTTTCTATTACGCTCAGAGTTAACTTTCTCAGTTTGTCGTTTCCCACTCAGTTAATTGCTAACTCATGTTTCTTTTAAATATGTTGGATATCTCATTGTACAAATGAACGTACTATCACCTGGAGTCCCATTAGCTCTGTTTACCCTTCTCCCAGTAGTATTTTTCTTGAGGAAAGCAGAATATGCATATAAACTTGTGTTCTGTTCTCTTTCTTAATAATAAAGTGTTCCATTACATAAAAAGCCCATCTTTAAATGTGTTTTATCATGTGTATTTTTTTCTTTTTATCCCATGGTGGTAATTATGTCAAACATATACCACTGGTTTCAAAACCTGTCTGAACCGAAACTCAATCAAAACAGCAAGATATTTTTATAAATGCAAAAGTAAAGCAGCAGTATCAGTGTGGTGGCAAGTCCGTTACTAATGAAGCAAAACTAAGAAATCAAAAAAGTAACTGGAACCATGAGCAGGGATAAAACAACAGTTGTTTGTTCAAAAAGTAAAGCCCAAAACTTACTGGAAAAGTTGCTTTTTTAAAAGGTTAAGAGATGTTTATTCCAAAAGTTTAAAATCCAGAGCACACTTAAAGAATTACGCTGTTCTTTAGGTTCACTGTGGATTTTAAACTTTTGGAATAAACATCTCTTACTTTTTGGAAAAGCAACTTTTCAAGTAAGCTGTGGACTTCATACTTTTTGAACAAACAACTGTTGTTTTATCCCTGCCCGTGGTTCTAGTTACGCTTTTGTTTTGTCTCTTTTTATAAATGTATATGAAAATCCATTGTCTTTCTAAAACTTCTGCAAAACTAGCTGGCTTCACTTTGCATAGCAAAATCCTGACTAAGTAGCCCTGATTAATAGAAAGGTAATAGCAATAGAAAATCAAGTAGGAAAATGCTTAGCTATTATAATTAGACATTTATTTCCTTAAATGTAAGTGGAAATATCCAGCCCAATCCCAGTCCTACTCAAACAACCCCACTTTTATTCAGCATTTCCATTACTCAACCCCAATAACCTTTGAAAAAGTCTAACATATCAGGTAGCATGTCATCTCTTTCACAACAATCTTAGAAGCATCAATAACAAATTACTTGAAGTTCATGTTTCAATCATACATAACTCCTCTGATATCCTGATGACCCCCGGAACCTGGCTCAAGAAAGAAACAAAAGATGAAGAAATCTTGCCCCTAGATATAATATTCTAATGCTAGACAGGCAAAATGAAAAAGCAGGTGAAGTAGAAATCACACTAATCCACTCCATATTTCAAACATGCAGAATTACTTACCTCACAGATTAAACTCAAATCCCATACAAATATAACCATATACATAACTCCAGACAACAACATCCCTATCCTAGAAGAGATCATCTGTTATATCTCCAACAATATACAACAAGAAACTATTATACTGGGTAGCATGAACATTAACTAGCACACGATAAACTTAAATAATTATTCTAATACAATACAACTCTACAGCTTTACACAACTAACCATACCCACCTAGATACCATACACCTGCAAACAGAAAAGCCACACTAGATTGGATTTGCCCATCTCTTCCCAAGAAAATAACATGATATGGCACTCTACCAGACAGACTGAGAGATAATCTCCCTACATTTGATACCAAAACTTGGATCAAACTGCACCACTATAATGCAGTGAGGAATCTCACTAGTTTCCACAGAGAAGCCAATTATATAACTGGAATGTACTTCAAACCCTACCACCTGGTGACACTGTGGCACTGTTCAACAAAACACTTTTAAAGATTATAAATGAACATGCCCCTATAAGAAATAAAAGAATTAAGATCATCCCAGCACCATGACTAACTAGGGAAACTAAACTATTTATGAATGCTAGAGAAAAAGTTTGGAAAACATGGATAAAAAATAAAACACCAAATTTCTCAAAAACAGCTCAGCTAGTTAGGAAATCAAACTAAACAAAGCATATGGCTGGAGAAGAAAACCTTTTAAACCATGTTTCGAGACACACACCAGTCCAATCCCAAACTATTCTGGGCCTCCATAAACAAACTTCTAAACCTTGAAAAAATCTAGACAACCTACCTCAAATACTTCTGACTAATTCACAAGCATTGTCTCTCAATTTAACTTACTCTTTATTAACAGTTATCGCCTTAGTTATAAATAAACAGAAAGCTGACCTCCAAACTACACCCCAAATAAATAACTAAAATACTTTCTCTTTCACTCCCATTCCTGCGTCTACTATCAAAAAGTAACTACATAAACTTAAACCTGGCTCCCTATTGAAATGTTGGCACTCAAAATGTCTAGTGTCGACAAGCCTAAAAAAAAGACCTATAACGCAGGAAAACAGTGACTCTAGAGGATCACTCTTCTCCTTTAAACTTTTTTTTTCAGGGGGATAAGCCCCCCCCACACCCCAAACTTATTTATACCAACTCTGACACTGGCATACTTTGGAGAAAAGGAAATATTCTGAGAAATGGCCATCTTGGATTTAGTAAATTTAAGTACATTTTTTGGCCATTCAGTCTCTGTATTTCAGAACTCACTTTAGCAGGTCCCAACATTTAAAAATGTTATTCTCAAACCTACTGCCTTGGCCCCTGACCAGTTGCCTGCACAATATATCAAAATTGCTGCTGATGCTCTAGTATATACTGTCAATATATTGATAAATAGCTCAATCAAAGAGAAGTATGTCATACAGTAACAGAGTAAAGACCATAGTACCCTGTCACGGGGATTATATGATCTTGCACAACTGTCAGCCAAACAATTGGTTGACAAAAGAGATGACAGTTTTAAAAGCTGTTGACTTAAGCAATGGATGATATATATGTTCACAGGTTCATAGGTAGGTACGAGGCTATCGACCCTAGGGCCTATACAAGCCCAGCCAAAAAGGTACCCTGGCTTTTGCCACCCAAGAAAATTATTTTCCTGTGCCACTGTCGAGCAGAGCCACAGAAGTGATCCCCGGGGTGAATTTCCTATTTCCCATCCAATCATCAAGATTTTTCTTGAAGAGTACTAATGAGGAGCTTTGTTTGATATAGATAGGTAGTTTATTCCAGAGTATGGGAAGTCTCTGGGACAGGAATCTATCCCTCCGGCATGTCCTGTTTATTGTGGTGACAAGGTTTAGGTCCCTAGAGCATGTAGCTCGGAGGGATTGGGATTTCTTTAGGTGTAGCATGTCCAACAGCTCTGGGTTTGACATAGCTTTGTATGTTAGGCAGAGATCACCTCTGAGTAGGCGATATGTGACGAAGTAAAGCTGGAGTCTTTTGAGATGGTCTGTGTAGGTCATCTGTTTGAGGCTGGTAATCCTCTTTGTGAGGTATTTCTGCGGCCTTTCCAGTTGTTGTAGATGTCTTGTGAGGTACATACCAAAAGGGGGGTTGTACTCTACAATCAGTCTAATGAGTGATGAGCAGAGGGGAACAATGACCTCTTTTTTTCTGGATGAGAAACCCTTTGTGATGAGGTGTGCCATGTAGAAGGATTTCCTGACTACTGTGGCAATGTGATTATCAAAGGAGAGACTACTGTCCACCTGTGTCCCAAGGTCTCTTATCACACTTTCGGTGTTAAGTATACTACTGCCTATGTTGTAGTTCATGGGTACAGAATTTTTACCAAAGGGGATGACAATGCACTTTTTGGCACTGAGCTTGAGGCCATGGCTTTGACACCAGGCATCTGTCTCAGTGAGGCCCTTTTGTAGGATGTCCACATCGTTAGGAGTTTCAATTATGGCTCCTAGTTTGCAGTCATCTGCGAACTTCATTAGCCAAAGACCTTCTGTGTTAGCCTGTACTTCAGAGAAGTAGATACCAAACAGGAGAGGACCCAGAACTGAACCCTGTGGTACTCCACTTGTCACTGGTCTGAAGTCGGATTTGGAGTCTGCTACTTTTGGTGTGGGTTCTGTCAGTGAGCCAGTTGGCAACTCATCTTGTGACATAGGGATTTATACCTAGTTTAGTGAGTTTATCTATTATTCCAGAGTGGGGATATATATATATATATATATATATATATATATATATATATATTTATATCTATATGTATATATATATATATATATATATATATATATATATATATATATATATATATATATATATATATATATATATATATATATATATATATATATATATATATATATATCTATATCTATATATATATATATATATATATCTATATGTATATATATATATATATATATCTATATATATATATATATATAGATATATATATATATATATATATATATATATATATATATATAAATATATATAGACACATATATGTGTGTATAGACATGGGCGCACACACACACACACACACACACACACACACACACACACACACACACACACACACACACACACACACACACACACACACTCTTACACACACACACTCTTACACACACATAAGAGAAGATCCAAGATATTATTATCTCCAGCCACAGAAAGCAAAGACAGTGCAAGACCAAGGAGACAATCTCAGGAGAGAATGTGATCTTCTATCTTTTCTTAGGAGATCATCTGTGCAGGCCACAAGCATTTATGTCCTGATACATGACCAGAACAAATAATAAACAAAAGCAGCTTCTGAGTGGCAAGTGTAAAACTTGCAAAGTAAACAGAACAAAAACAGGCTACTGAATATGATATGTAACAATATATGTGAAGTATAACGTTTGTTAATTTTCTTGTTAATACAGTTTGATTACTTTTATATAAATGTAAATGTGCCTATGTCAGAAGTGATAATTCAGTAAAGATGTTTAATAAAAATATTGTATGTTCTTGTCTCTCTTTCTGTCTCACCAAAAGTCTTCACTAGAATAAATGTACAATGTCAGTGTTAACACTTAAATAAGTTTTCTTACTGCATCATACATTAAAATACTCCAGTCAACTGGAGTGTGATATACATTGTAAAATAAAGCCATAAACAATTAAAGTACCCAAACTACAGTTAATAGAAAAGCCATCATGTAAAATGTTTAAAACACACATGGAATGTATATAGGTTCATAGGTGTATACTAGGCAAATGACCACTGGGGCCTTTACAAGCATATGAGTTGTGCTGAACTATATGTACCGTACAGGCAAAATTAATGAAATTCAAAGCCTGGTTATTTTTTTGTGTTTGCAAACAAATAAAATCACCGTGGCAGTGTATTTCACAGTCTATATTAATGGCTTAGCTTTCAACACACATTTGATATTAGTATGTTTACTTAAACTAGAAGGGTGGTCATCTTGCAGTTTGAGCTACCACTGGAGTTCTCAGATCTCCAGAGTGTTGTTGTAATCACCTCCCACAAGATGTATGCTATATGATAAGTCACAATAATTATACAATAAAATAAAAAATAAAGCTAGAAAATCTGACCCTGTTTAAAGAAGCCATTATTCCTGTCACAGTGTTTAATATCCTAACGCTGTTACTTTTTTAGGATGTCATTCCTACAGAGTGGCATAGGTTAAACACCTCACTATATAAACAATGCTCAAAGAACAATGCGTGTAATGTTCCTTAGCTCCAATATTTCTTTCCATGTGTGGCATGTTAACTGGTGGCCCACTATCTATGAATCTGTATCTTGTACATCTAGCACATGAATATGTGCTTCTGGGTGTATGTGCAATCTAACTGGGACCCCAAGTGTACTGTTTCCAAATAAACTTTGGCATGGAGGCCAGCACTTTTATAAAAATTCCAATGCCTATTACATTTTTCTTATCATTATCAGTAATACAGTTGATTTCAAAAGCTGTCAATAAATCAAATAAAAAACAAACAGAGTAAAAAACAAATGTTGCTGCTTTTTAATGGAGCTGTTTATTCTAAGTAACCATGTGACTCACTAGTAAGTGTACATGAAGTAACCCTGATCTAATACAGTTTTACAAACAGTGTGATCAGGATACTTCAAGAAGTATGGAAATGCCTCCTTTCTGTGAGCAAAATCATCACTGAAAGTACCTCAACAACATCCCTGTTATAATTTCCATCCACAAAAGACTTCTTCAAAAAACATGCTTCTATGGCAGATGAATGGGCTAATCTTTAATTTATTTAATTTATTTTTATTTTATTTGATCAGTTTATTAACTGGATAAGGACACTGGACACTAGACAAAGAGAGGTGGAAGGAATCAAATCCTGGCCTCTGTACTACAGGACTGTACTACAGCCCGTTAACAGCAAAAAGCCTTAATACTCAGTGCTAACTGCAGGAAATAACATTTTTTAAGTACTTGGGTGACTGCTGCTACAGGAAATAATTATTAACAAACTGTTCCTGAAAAACTGAAGTCAAAATTCCTATTAGCATTATCCCAGATAAGCTGCACCTTTTGATCTACTAAAATGAGCTAACATAGCACTTACTTTATGCTAATTTTAAGAAGGTAACTTCAGTATCAGCAGTGAATCTCTGAGGAAGACATTTCTTATAAATAAGCAACATTTGATCAACTAATAACTGCAGATCTACTAGTAACTCATAGTGGCTCACTACATGTTTATACAAAACAGGCATTTAACAAAGAAACACTCTGAGCTCTATGGAAGGTTAACATATAAAAAGATTCTGCTTTCTCTCTCTGTAGCATCAGAATATAGTCGCTATAGACTTTTGATACAACTTCTTAGGTTCATGGGTAATTACTAACATGCAGTCCAAGAGACTATTAAGGAACCTAGCCCAGATTCCCAACAGCCCTAAAGCAATGCCTGGTTAAGTGACATACTCAGGGTCACATAGTACATCATTCACAGTTCAGAGCCTTAATCCTCTGGGATAAGCTGCCACTCACCCACCCACACATGTTGACTGGGTAAGCCTCCTAGACTTAGTCAGAGTCACACAGCAGACAAACGAAGAAGAAAGGAATCAAACCCATGGGCACAAAAAGCAGTGTATTAACAGCTGAGAGCTTGTTCTCAGAGCTGCTTATTCTAAAGGACTATATGACTCACTAGTAACCTTTTACAGACAGAGCAGCACCAACTCTTGTTAAAAGAATGGAAAGAATAAACCAGTCAGTTTGCATATATACTGGATGCTCAAAAAAATCAGCATATAGTCAAACAAATAAATACATACATACAGACGTTTTACTAAGATGTTTCTGACTGCTTTACTTTAAAGGTGAACAACACCCACAGTCTCAAAAAACATGTTTATTTCAGCATGGTTTGGTGTTTCCTACATTTTAACACCACTCTGGGACTATTTACAGGTTTGTAAATATTTTTATAAATAATTTCCAAGTCTGACAACATGGGGTCTGGCATCTTAAAGTAATTCTGATTGTTTAGTCTACCTCTAGGTATCCCAAAATGCAGTGCTCGTCTGCAAAATGTTACATCAAGCAGGCTTCTTTTTTCCTAAATCTCCTGTCACTGCACTGATTTTACAAGCATACACTGCTGTCTTTCAGTCAGTTTTAAATAACATTTCATGCCATTCAAGGACTACTTAAAACACAAACAGTGCAAATGCCACAGAAAAGACATTCAAAGTGCTTTTTACAGCTGCTTCTTTTTAGAATGGCTAAGCTGCATTTTTTGTGAAGCCTGAATTGTACTACTTTGACTCATCTCCCATCCTCCTTCACACCCAACTTTCCTAGTTGTCAAAGTCCTAAGGGTAATTTGAGCTGTTACATGTTACAGCTCACAGCAGGAGACTTGACTCATGTACGGTTTCCTTGTTCTAGACTTTACCTTCTGTATGGGTAGGGGAAGGACCAGGGAGTTGTGACATCACAGCATGGGTGGGTTTTTAGGACAGTCATAGTGATTTCAGTTTGGGGAGGCAACTGGCCAGAAAACTACCTGTATTCAATGGCCTTGATGAGATCAATGAATTGGAGACTGCAGCAAGGGCAGGATAAAAAGTTTTTGAAAGTGAAACCACCACAGTACAATAAGGTACTGTTCTAGTGGACAGAAACAGTCAATTTAAAATATTTTAAATGTTGTGTTGTTTATTCATAGCAGGGACAATAAAAAATGGAGACAAAGGACAGAGAAGTTGAGCATTTAATAACAGAATCCCACTGTTGTCCTTTAATTGGTTCTAAAACAGTACTAACAAAATGAAACAAACCTAATTTTTAAAATGAATCATTCCTAGTTGTGTAGTACAGTTGTTACTATATATTCTGTACTGTTGCACATCTTTCATTTGACTCAGTTCGATGGATATCTATTTTCTGTCTAACAAAGCTGAACAATAAAGCTTAGCTACAGCTTACTCTGCAATACTACTCATTCTGGAAGTTGCTTTCTGTTTTATGATGTTGGGATATTTGGTATCAAGTTTCTTTGCCAGGCTTGAGAATAGATGAATAAAAAACATGAAAGGCTAAGAATAAAATTGAAATACTTTGGAAGATTAATAAAACAAAAAGTATTAGAGGTCAGGGAATGTTCGCACACCACCCAGGCCCCAAACCATGTACTTGAAACAGTACATATAGAGAATGGAGTCAACAACACTGAGCCTTGTTAACTTACAGGTGGTAATATTCAGTGTCAGTAAGGGCATCAATAAGGTGATAATAATGCTTCTCCTCAGAATACTGACTAGAACACCCAAAGGGGTAGACATCTATTTACTTTGCATAGTGTTAGACAGAAGCATATTAACAAAAAAAAATGTATCTCACTTGAAAACTCAGAATTTCTCATGTCTCTTCAAACAGCATCAAATCCAAAGTTAAATATAATTGCATTGTCCCGCACATCAGTCAAAATAACGATAAGAATTGTGGGAAAAAATATTGCCCCATTGCTTCATTAAAAGTTAATAAAAGTAATAACTTAGTCTGCATGTCTACAGAAACCATAAACCTTACAACAGACTCCGGGAACTGCACAGAGATTTTATCAGCTTTCTTGTCATCCTTTGTTATACATGTTTAATTACCTGTGACGATTTTCTTCCAGTTTCTTCATGTACTACATTACATAACACAAATATGTTGTTTGGAACACATTAGAATTATTTAGCAGGCCCTCAGGCACTGCAATAAATTAGATGTGCTGTTATCATTGAAATATTTTACCACATAAAATGAACACATCAATAGTATGTGGTCTGACATGACATAACGAATTATTGGTCCCCTGGATTATTACAGACTAAAGTGAACTGAGCCAAATGTTCTGCAATACTCTGGCGCATGTTTTGTTCTAGACTAGGGCAAGAAAAATCAACTAGTGCAATGATCTTTTTTTTCTTTCTGTCCGTCTGTCTCCAAACCTGATATACATTTTCTGTATAATCTACTCTGTAATAATTCCACATACTATCCTCTTCTTGTTTTGCATAATGTCATACTTAAATCAGGTGGCACTATTCTATCACATTACAGCTTTCACACATCATTGTGAATGCCATGGTATTTCTATCTGATAATACTACCTAATGTCAAGAAAAGACACATATCCCACTGCATCTATCTAAATGGACCACAAGGCATCTCAGCATTTATACTCTAGATGGGTGACTACTCATTAACAAAACGTAAGTGGGACAAATGGCTGTAAGGATGAATCCAACAAAACTATTTGTAGGCGTCCTGTTAGGGGAATTAAAACGTTGGCAATTCTGGGGAAATCTGTTGCTTCTATCAAGTAAATGAATGATGATAAAGAAAATGCACTTTATGTTGTACACAGTTCAAAGCATACAGCCAGTTTTATTGTGAGAAGAGACGAATACAAATCTACACGTTACTGGACCTAATGTGGCCTGCAGAGTGTAGCCATGTCAGGCTAGCTAAAGCACTTACTTAGATACTCCAGCAATAACCTGTACAGAGATGTTACTCTGCCAAGTTTGTCAGTTTGGAATGAGTGATGACTGGCAGAATGCAATACATGCCAGAGAAAGTTACCATACAGTCCCAAAGTGGGTCCAAATGGCAATTACCTAGCTTAGGGGGATGCTCTCCTATATGACAATATGTGCTGCAGCCATAGCATTTGAATACTGCTCTGTAATGTTTAACTGCTGCTTGCCAGAAAGTCTGCCATGTACCCACGCTATTTGTACTCCATACTCCAACCATGTATATACTCTGTCCCTTATCATACTTGGAGAATACAAGATCGGGTGGGATTTCATATCTAAATCCAGATAATTGCTCTTCATATTTAACTCTTAGCTCAGACAATAAC
>NC_056739.1:1124927401-1124952401 GCF_019279795.1 Protopterus annectens
TGAAATGTAAGTATTAAAATGCCCAAAAAAAAAATACAGAAAACCTGGATAAGAGCGACTCTTGAAAATTGATCTTCTTGAAAAATCTGTCTTCACCTTAAAACTTCCTTTTGTGGGGGGGGGGGTAAGCCCCACTGTGGTCCCCCATGTGAGGGCAAGACTCTCATGCCCCCTGAACATATATATATATATATATATATATATATATATATATATATATATATATACCAACTCCAAGATCGCCATACCTCAGAGAAAAGGGAATATTCTGAGAAAGGGCATCTTGGACTTGATATATGTAAGTCCATTTTTTGGACATTCAGTCTCCATGTTTCCGGACTTGCTCTACTGGATCTTGACATGTTATATGTTTATCCCTTGTGGGTGCTGTACGCCCTCCAAGATCTTGCTTTCTCATACAATTTAATACCCCAGGAATAGCTGCAAGAGTTTGCATTTGTACATATCACCTAACAGCTAACCGTACACTAAATGAATGTATTGACAGTTTTATGTAGGTGACTACCTTCTGGTTGAAATAACCCTAAAATGAAATAGCAAAGACCTGATGACAGCTCAAAACTAAGAATCAGAATTCGCACACAGTTTGGAGTGTTACCTGTTACTGCTTAGATCCTAAGAATGTCAGCATGCGGTACTAATAGCCATCTAACAGGAAAAGAGCACAAAGGCCACATTCTCGAGTTTTCTACATACCACTTCTTGTTTACTGGCTTACTGGTGACTGTGCATGGATGGCAAAGTGCAAGAGTACTTCACACTGGACTATTGTTTGCCATTAGTAAAGTTAAACAAAGGCTATTTTATTATATTCTTGCATATGCTATGTATTTGACACTACTTACATATTTTAATATCACACCTACTTAAACTGTAATCTTTAGGTGGCGGCATCACATAAACCACTTCTAACTAGAAACTAAAATACATACAGGAGACATGCCCAACACTGTTCTGGTCTGGGAGTCCAAAAAGCTACATAAATGGTGGTTTACTTGTAGTTGTTAAGCTAAATGCTTAAAACATTCTTGGATTCTAGTTAATCAGCATCTGAATGCTCTACTCAGAATAAAAATGCCACAAAAATGTCTTTCTTAACTGAACATCCAAACTTCAATGTAGCTATAATAACTATGAGCACCTGATGGATTTATTTAAAGTTAAACACCAACATGTGCCATGAAATGCTACTTAGCTAGCAGCTGCTTACTCCGTGCTGAATAGAAAGTCATATCCAGGATTACATCAGACAAATGACATACGGCTGATGGCATTCCAGAGCCCTGGATAAAAATCACACACATACACAGCTCAGACTGCATGCCTTTACATGTCACAGATGAACATCTTCATACATCGCACACGTTAATCATTTCAATGCCTTTCACCACACCAAAAAAGTCAATCAGCAGCACCTAAATTCCTGCCGTAACACTCCCTCTGTCACGAACATGCAAAGGAAAAACAATGCAAAAGCTTCTTCGAATATCTGATATTCAGCATATGTTTTTATTTCCACGTCCGATGGAAGCTCAGTCATGCTGCATATCCATGAAATACAAATCCTGCCCTGTTCTTCAAGGAGCTGTCTATGTTACTTGCTATGTCCTCTCAAAACCTTCAAGGAAATCTGCACTCTCTGGCCTCTGACAAACTGACCATTTCATAAGAAATGCTAAACAAATGACCTGGCCTCATGGAGCTCTAGCAGCCTCAATGAGTTCAACATAAATGGAACAACAGTACTAATCTATGAACCTATGAACTATGAACCTATGAACTATGACCCTAAGAAGATGCACTGAAGTTTGTGTCTTTTTATGGCATGAGCTCACTACTTGAAGCATTTTCTGCTTATTGTGGATGCATACAACTATTTCTTATTTTATTATCATTATTTGTTCTACTGTAAATAGCAACAAAAAACATACAAGGGAGCAGATGGGGGCAACAAAAAACATACAAGGGAGCAGTATACATGCAGATGGGGGGGGCACATCTGCAAAGTGAATGACAGCAGTAAAAAGTACTACTCAGTTTAAGCATTGCTGCAGACAGCACAGAACCTTTAAAGCAGAGTGCTGGAGTGTTAATGACCCCAAGCAGCTGCACAGTAGTACAGCAAACCATTATCATACACGTGGCTAAGAGTCTTCATCAAGGGCTATAGAACATTAAAATTAAATAAATAAAAATTTGAGCAACTAAAGACATGGATATTAATTTTGCAAATTTCAAATAAAAGCTTCCATGTACTGCTCCATTATTTGAAATCTCAGCGCAACATATAAAACATAGTATTTAAATAATATTTAATTATTTACACCTGACCATGAAACATGCGCACATGCACACACACACGCACACACACACACACACACACACACACACACACACACACACACACACACACACACACACACACACACACACACACACACACACCCACTCACACACACACAGAGCAAACTTTTAAAGAAGCACCAACAAATACTTTCACTTTTTTCTTACATACTGGAATATTGATGACTGACTCCAATGTATTAATTATTTTAGTCATAAAAAGTTGAATGTGAATTTAAATATTTTAAACTTGTTTTAACTTGAAAGGAGCATTAAATATTTTTCTAAATGATTTATTGATGCATCCAGGAATCTTGGAAAAAAACATGTTTTAAATTAACTGTAATTCATGTTTTCTGGTACACGTGGCTCAAAGTACTTGTTTATGATTTTGTGCTACAATGAATATCCTAGAATTTTTAGAAAGCTTTATATGACTATTAAGATAGCTTTGCTGTACATATTATGTAGTACTACTGCAGTTTACTGAATGTAAAACCACTTTCTCCAAACCTTATTCACAAAAGGCAGGATTTGCTGCCAGCTAATGTTTCAAAGCTTGATTTTGAACCCTATACTAAATAAAAGTACTTCTGGGGTTTCTTCTCCAGCTCTGTCTCTCATTCACTCACACATACAACCACACAGACACACACACACACACACACACACACACACACACACACACACACACACACACACACACACACACATCACACACACACACACACACACACACACACACACACACACACACACACACACACACACACACACACACACACACACATGCATGCACACACACACACACACACACACACACACACACACACACACACACACACACACACACACACACACACACACACACACACGCACACACACTATCTGATGTCATTCCTCTCTAACTAAGTTGCTGAAGAACTTAACTTTCCGACACTTCCTACCAACATATTTGGCCGTGCCCAGTATCTTCAGCAAACATGTATGTGTTCAGGCACTTTGTCTTTCTGTATCATGCTGAAGTCTGTCATCAGTCAAAAGATCTCAAAGGGGATATCTTAAATCTTGGTTATCCTTTAGAGTTTTGAGGGTTGTTGTTTGGTAGATCCACAAGGAACAGTCATAAATAAATACATACTTAATAGGGGGACTGTCGTGTTCTAAGGCTGAACTCTCCAAAATGTGTCAGTGGGGAGAGTCAGGAAGTGGCATACAGTGGATGATTCACAGGATGTGGAACTAAGTTCAAGACATTCTCTGCATCACTTTCATTTCTCATATGCCCAGAACTACACTTAACTTGTTACGTAGGAACAATACTATGAAAGCAATCACAGGAACCATAAAATGGCTAGCCATATACACCTTAAAGTAAACACACAAAAAAGTTCTTGCCACTTTTTACATCTCCTAAATTAAGTGGAGCTGTACATGATAACCCTAGTATAAATTTGCGTCTACCCATCCAAGCATCAAGACTAGTCTTGAAGGTAGACAAAGTAATTATTTTCTTGACATGTAATAGTAACATATTCCTTAGGCTTGGAATATGTTGAGTTAGGAACCTGCCCCTCCATTGAGTCTTCTTTATTTGGTTTACATTTAGGTTCTTAGTATAGGCATTTGTAGAACTACTGATTTTGCAAAGAAATAGGAGGTGAAATATTATTAGGTCTTTCATGGTTCCAAACTTGAGACGTGGGTCCAGGAACGGCCTTAGGTCGACTGGTGCCCTAGGCAAAAGGGCTCCACGGCGCCCCCTACCACACCATCTGGTGCCCCCATCCTAGTCTACCTACACCAAATAAGCACCCCTGCTGCAGCGGCACCCTAGGCAGCCGCCTAGTTGGCCTATGCCTAAGGCCGGCTATGCGTGGGTCTCTTCAGAATCTTATTGGGTCTTTCATGGTTCCAAACTTGAGACATGGGTCTCTTCAGAACAGTCAGTAGGCTAATGAGTATAAGGAGTGTTGTGTTATCTACAAGGTTAGCTGAAGGACTTGAGGTCTTTAATTCTGGTAGCTGAAAAATGTTGGGGCCTTTCCAATTCACTTGGATTTGCACATACCAAAGGGGCACAGTATTGGATGATAGGTCTGAAAAGGCTAGACTATAGTGGTATGATGATTTATGTGGACCTTGAAGATTACCATGGAAATTAACTGGGGCAGATATTCAGAGATTTCTTTACTATGGTGGAAATACAATGATAAAATGAGATAGAGAGTTATTCATCTGAGCACTAAGGTCTCTTATGACCACACCTGTCTATAAAGGAATACCATTTATACAGGTGGGAGCAGCTTTTTTGCTGATCTCTATTATGTTGTCTTTTTTGCATTTAGCTTGAGATTCTTGTCAGTACACCAAGTATGTACATATTCCAACTTTTATTGGAACAGTTTAGCATCATTGGATGTGAGGATAACAGTGTCCAACTTAGGTCATATGCAAATTTGGTCAACTTACACATCTGAGATATTGGCTTGAGTGTCTGCAAAATAAATGCCAAACAGCAGATGGCCCAGCAGTGATCTCTTTGGTACCATACTAGTTACAATTTTATGTTCATAGAGGTTACCAGCAACTTTCACAATCTGGAGTCTGTTACACAGCCAGTTTAGAATCATATGGACAATGTGCAGGTTTACATGAACTTTGTCTGTTTCAATAATATCAGCATCAGGAATAATGTCAAAAGCCGTGGCCAAGTCAAGAAAGTCAGAATTTATGGAGTGACCACTGTCCCCGATCTCTGTAATCTTTTCAGAGAAATGTATTAGGTTTGGGATACAGGTCATGCACTTCACAAAGACTGAACTGAGTGGGGTCTATATCAATTAAGTTGTGTATGTCTGCACAAGTTCTGCTATGATATGGTCTGAGGCTGTGCATTTAAGGCTGGTGATGCTGATGGGTTGAAAATTACCTGAGTATGTTATTACAAGTTACCTTTGTAGAGAGGAGTCAGAGTGCCATCATGCACATACCTTATATACTGGCTGAGGTTGAACAGTGTAAGTCAAAATGTGGATGGTACATACTTGGCCCTGATGAAAATGCAGCCTGGTATGTTATCTGGCTCCATATATATATTAACTTTTAGCCATTAACAGGAATTCTAAGACTTGTTTCAAGGTAATTTCAAGGGACACTAAATGTGTGATATAATGGATGAGCTCAGTGTACAGCTGGACAGTATTACTTAATTTCCTGATATAACCAAAGAAAGATTTGCAGTTTTGTTTGGTACCTGTAGCAATCCTATGTTGATACTCTGCTTTACCTTTTTAATAGTGCTCTTATGCTTCTTGCTGGCATATTTCAATTCGGTCTTAGGGGGTGGAGACTTCTTTCAACTTTTCATTATTCTGATTCTTTTGATATACATTTACTAATACAGGAGTTTCACCAGAGAGGTTTATTCCTGAATTTGCCATTGTATTTGGGATGGACAGCTACTGAATTTTATATGAAGCTATTCAGGTGGTGGTAAAGATTGGAGGTGAATGCTGCAGTCCTCCCAATTGGGTACATTTGTGGGGGGGTGGGTATTGGAAATGTTACATAGATCTTCTACAAGCTGAAGTAGGATTGTTCTGGAGAAGTCTCTAAACATGGTCTTATCTGGTGGTGGGATTGTACTGCTAGAGCTGACAGAGGGCCAGATTTCAAAAGACTTGCTCTCAGAGTAAGTTACCACTTACACTGAGAGCAGGTCTTTCAAAATCTGGCCTCCTGTCTAAGCCTGTTTATAGAGGGGCCTTATACCAAAGTAAGTAATTTACACTGAGAGCAGGTCTTTCAGAATCAGGGCAGACTTACACTAACAGCAACTCTTGAAATCTGGCCCAGAGAAGGTGCCTAATTTATGGTGACATTTAACCAGGGTTGAGGAGATGTAGGGTGGGGTACAGGCAATGGATAGATTGGTAAGGAACAAGTCAAGGCTATTAGTGTCTCTAGTGAGTAGTTTTACAATTTTCTCCAAAGTCTAGACATATCCCCTTCTTAGAGGTGCAGGTGCGTCAGTCAGTGCTTGGGAAATTGAAGTCCCCTAGCAAGAAGACATTTGGTTTGATTATTTAACCCCTCAATGGTAGTAAGGCAATTTCTACGATCTTTGGTGGACACTGATGGGGATTTGTAGTTTACAATGAAGTAATTGTTGAATTCATTAATGGGGCTTGCATCTCCAGAAACTTTGTGTAAGGGTGATGGATAATCTGATGTGAGGTGCAATGCAGCCTGGGAAACCAGAGCTCCTGATAGAAAATAAGTTAGGCTGGTGAAATGTAAACTCCCTGACATTAATGGAACAGCAACAAAAATCATATTTAAGCTACACATGCATCTGGAGTTCATCTTCCCTAAGCTGACAGATATTTGTGAAATTTCTTTTCATACTTACATTTAAGGGGAATGATTTTTTTAATTAGCCTTAGTCCAGGAGGTTGGAAACTGGGCCTCAATAAAACAAATAAAGACTAGCCTATTTAGAATTTGAAGCTGAAAGCTGTGTATGTGAAGAAAAAAGGGAACTGATGACTTGATGGCTTTACCTTTTTTCAGCTGTATAATCTTCCAGGTTATAGTATACAGTAAGCATGAACTTAACTAGTGTGCTTTTCGGGTTATTACTAAAATACCGTAAGTAGCTAAATGCCTACAGTTAAGTACATGGTTTTCAGAAAAAAAAACATTTAGAAACATTGTACTATGTACATAAAACAATAAAAAGACACATTTCACAATAAAAATCATTTTCAAATTCTAAACCAGTTAGATTTTACATATTTCATGTCTGTAGATGAAAACGAAAACCATACTCACTCTCTCCAGGCTAAAACACATAAAAATGTATTTTATTTCAATATGGGTCTGGTATAGTACAAAATACTCATAACAAAAGATACCACAATGGTGGAAATAATGCCATAATTTCCTTATTCTTCCTTTACACAAGTCTCCACATACACCACAATGGGACTCCTTCCTTAATTCTAGTCTCCCCATAAAGATGTCTATACCACTGCAGTCTCCCTGAAACTTGCCTCATATGTCTCAAGAAGCCTCCATCCTCAAACCGGAATTGTGGCACAGAGGGTTAAAGCCCTAACTACAGCTCAGGCTCGAAGTCACCATTAGTGTGGAATGTGTGTGCAAATCCTGCGGGAGGGGGGGGGGGTGCTTGTCAATGACACTCCCTGAGAGAAGTGGTCCAAAGAGAGGAGTAGCCCTTGGATGCTGTGTCACAGAATGTGTGTGTGTGTGTGTGTGTGTGTGTGTGTGTGTGTGTGTGGGGGGTGGGGGGGTGGGTAGATCATAATACAAAAAAAAAAATCTCCCGAGTGATGTTTGATGCTCTTAAGGTTTGAGTGAGTCCCAGCCAATATTGGAGTAAGTTTGGGGCTGATGGCAGAGGATGTCACACCCAGTGATGTACATGGGGCACTGAGGTTAGACTGACATAAATTCAACCTTGATGGAACTGCTACATATCTGCAAGACAAACAGTACGCGGGACAGCCAATCCAGGGATCTAGTCTTAGTGAGTCAAACAGAACATGCTAGAGAGACACATATGTGTCCCAGAGATTGCCCCATCTTTGGAATAGGCTTTGTATTCACATTAAAGAGAGTCCTTCTCTGGCCCTTTTCAAGACCAAGCTGGATGGATGAATGGGGAATTGAATATTCACACCTTAGGTGGCTCATATGTCCCTTATGGATACAGGCAATCTGTTAAAACTGTAAAATGCTCAATGCATAGGCACAAACCCATGGCATCCTCCTGCTCTGGGTGCCATATACTGGGTAAAATTGGGTTATATTGGCTAGGCTTGTGAAAGCTCTTGAGCTGTTAGCCCAATAATTTCATATGAACCTATGAAGTAAGAGGGAAGGGCAAAAATAGAAACCTGAATCCTCATTCCAGGCTAGGAAATAGACTCCTTCCCCTGAAACCTGGAGAAGACTGTATGTGTGGCCAGAATTCCTGTCAAAACCAGTTCATGAGATGATCACACATCCGTTGCACCACTTCTTGTACTGAATGTTAGCACTGTTACTTGTAGAGTGGGGAAAAATAAACTTGGAAAGCCACTACTAAAATTAGTTTAGCTGAATACTGCCACTCTCTCTAAACTCATGTATTGTACTACTAACTCAGTAAGTCCTGAAAAGTTATGGTTAATGAGATTCTGACACAAGAGGGACGAGGGGTGGTCATCCCTATCGAAATATTCAGTGTTTTACAGTTTAACATTCTCATCAGCAGACCCCACCTCCCCATGATTTGGTTTAAAAATGAAAACAGAAGGAACACACCTGTGTTACCAACACTCAAGGCAGTCTTTTGTAATACAACTCAGACAACGTCAAAGAAACAAGGATGTGTAGAACTGTCAGCAAAACTAGATATCAATACAGCATTTAGCTGGTTCTAGGAATTTCTCAAATTCTAGAAGGATACAGTGAGTGTTGTGGGATTGGATGGAGTTATGAGCGTATGTATGGTGCTTATATAGTACTGTCAAATCACACTATTAAAAGTCTTTTAGTGGACTATAAAACTTCTCAACTACTCCTCTCTTGGATACCTCTTTATGTTCTGTCCTGTGTTTGCTCTTAGGAAAAACTAGTGTCATTGCAACATTGTAGGTCTACGCTTCTAAGCAGATGATGGTTGAACATTATTTGGTGAGAAAACAACTATTATTACAAAAAAGATACCAAGTTTCCTTATACTGAAATTTGCTACACTGTTTGAGGAGACCTTCCTTAAAGATTGCTAGCAAGGCATAACCCCATATTCTGAGAGTTAATGCTAATGCCAACACAGGTAAATTGTCCAGGTACAGTCCTTTGTATTTTAAATGATACAAATTGGTGAAATAATTACATTAAAAAATCGACACGTACACAGGATAATTAATCAGAGCTCCATAAGTGACCATTGCCAGACTGGAGTACACTATGTTCTAATATTTAGAAACATGCACATCAATAAACAAACTTGCCGGGTTGTTATACTGGTCTACATATTACATCAAAGTAATCCTGTAGTCTGATTTGGGTTTGGAGAGAGTGACAGGTGACTAAAGTGTCCAGTCTGAATATGCACTACATTACCTTTGGCGTCTGAGCATTGGTAACATATTCCTCCAGGTGCAGGGTTAATCCGACAGGGTAAAATCCAGGTTTGCCCTTTAAGTCTCAAGAAGCTGTCCCAATTAGAAACACAGGCATATTATGAATTATAAAAGACAGTCTACTTTTATTAACACGTCTAAGATGCCTTCACTTCTACCAGTTCTCCGTAAGAAAAAAGGGATCCGCCAATAGCTTGGCTGGTGTGGAGCCAGGTCATACTGCGCTTATCCACTCTTTTTCCAAAGTGGAAAGAAAATATAGCATTCAGTGCAGGTTAAGTCACTTGTTTAGCATGCTTTGTCTAACAAAGTGACGAAGTCACGCAAGATTGTATTTTGATATTACGATGTTTTACAGAGCAAATCCAGTAACGAAATCACTGAAGCAAACCAGCCAGCGGGGGCTCCCTTGACAGAATAGTTCATAAAATGGGATGTAGTCACAACAGTGTCACATTTGTGCAGGGCGGGGGCGACCAGAGGGGGGCATGAGGTGGGGTAGGTACGATTTTGGACAACAGTTTCCCTTGATACATGCCACTCAGTTACGTTTTAAATTCATTTCACAAGTTAATTTTATGTGCATTGCTCATATCGGTTTATACATGCAATATGGGTGGGTGCTGACGTCTACGTGTAATATCCTAAAGTCTTAGTCAAGTATGAGAATGAAATATGACCCAGGTTGTAATGTTTATCACACAGTGCCACAATTGGATGCACTTGCGCCCCTGCTTCCAAACGTAAAGTTCATTCCCAGTCTGTAAACTTTCTTTCTCTCTGAGTTATTATTTGGTGGTAAATGTCCCTGGCTCCGTCTGAAGTTGTGCACTTTTTCACGTTCCTTACTTTTAACTGAATATAGCACACCAATCTTCTCCAAAACTACATACTAGTTTTACAAGTTCTCGTCCCATGTGCAGCAGTAGCTTCCAGCACAGAGTGAGAGTCTTTCACAGCAGCAAACACCTGGCGAAGTCAGCCAATGGTAAGCCTTAGACCCACCCTTCACACACAGCCGTTCATTGACTTGTCACACTTTGGAATGGTGTTTAACAAATAACTGATTCCACGTCACCAGGAGACTCTCGTTAAAAAGGTTACGTGCCTTGAGACTGTGGTTCAGTTCTGCAACCATAAAATATGAAAAGGTTTCCTTACTTTCAATTATCTGCGCAAGTAGGTGGTCTGAGCTCATATTACCAGATCTCCCAGTCTCAATATAGTCAGGAGAATTGTTAAAAATGCAAACTTGTTAATAAATACAGTCATTTATGTTATTAAATCACTTCCAAAAACATAATAACTTGCATATTCAAAATTTAAAGATCACATGTAAAACGCACACGTTAGCTAGAACGCAACCAGACTGCACCGCAGCACCACTGTGCGTTACCCTAGGGGCGGCGTAGTGCGCATATACTGATATACTGATAGTACAGTAGTCGACTTTCTTTATTTGCCAGTCTGATAAACCCACTAAACACACTCTTGGTTTTGGAGGTAAGCCGTGCTGGACACTTGTTGGTTAACTTACTGCGTAGAGACACACGCAGTAGGTAAATGGAGGCTGAGCGAATCAAACTATGGACTAATTGATGAAGCAAGTTAGCAGTGACCTCTCAGCTGTATAGATTTTCGCAGAGTATTCAGATTTTTGCCTCATGTTTTGGTCCGTTTTTCATAAAATTGTGTTTTTTATGGCAAATTACTGGCAAATCATCAAGGATTGAAGTGAGAAAATAATGATAGATGTTTGAGTTTCAGACTTCATACCTTAAAAAAATTCATGTTAATGCAAAAGCTGTTATTCTATCAACTTTCTAACTTTGTAAGAGCAATATTTAACAATTGTTCCTATTTTTAGGCCTTTCTCCCACTTTTATTTATGCCCTTGTCCAAATTTCTTGCTCTGAAAGGTTGAGAGGTATGTTTATAGCTTTCACCTCTAAACTACCAGATCAAATCGTGCTTCATTGTTAATGATGCGCAGAATTAAATAACTCCTATATAAAAGCTGAATTGCACTTTATTTTAAGCATACGTAGGGTTACCACCTGTCCCACTTTGCGAGGGACAGTCCCTCTTTAGGCAGTTGCGTCCTGCGAAAATAAACCAAGACATAGCAAATGTCCTGAGATTACAGGACAAAATTATATCCTGTTTCTTTAATAGTTGCATAAAACAGTTATTTTATATATGAAACTTCTATATGTTATGTGAAGTAGCATAAGCAATTCAAATGTTACTAGAATAAGCTTTTATTTGTGCAAAAAAGTAAAGTTCTGTACTATGCACTGCTGTAGGTATGTTTTGTCCTGGAAAATCTGACATTTCTACAGAACATGTCCCACTTTAGGCATTTAAAAAGGTGGCAACCCTAAGCATACACCTCAGCAGTCCCTATTTTAGAAATCAAGAACGTCCCCGAGTTTGACTCAAATTTTTGCTCTAGTTTGACTCAAATTTTTGCTCTTTCCGTCTTAATCCTTCTACAATTGGTGACATTTAGAGAAAAGGTGGTGAATTATACTTCGTAAATAAAGACTGTGATTACATGTGTACTTCTTTTACTTCAGAAAATGTATATTAATTCACACGATTGTGTTCTCTGAACATCTCAAATTAACAGCACTAACATTTTAAGTGTCCCTGATTATTTCTGGATTTGTCTTTAATTCTACGAGGTTTGTCAATGATTTAGTTGAGAGCTATGTTTTTAAGAAAAGACAAAAGATGTTTGAAATTTTGTAAGGATGGAAGAGATCAGCTGGAAGAGATGGTCTCGCAGATTCAAGGATTAGCCATAGAAAATATTTTTTTGCCATTAAGTAAAAAGTGAGAATGGGCAGTTGTGGACAGCTGCAGTGGTTTAGCCAATAGCTTTTGAGTTGTTCAACATCTTGTAAAGAGCTGGCATTGCGTACACTGAGTTTCCCACATCTGAGAGCATGGAGGATTTGGAGTGGCTTGAGCTAGTTCCCATTTTCCCCAAAGGATTTTGCTAACTTTACCCTACATGTTAAGGGACATGTACCCCTCCAGTTCTCAATACAACCATCTTCAGGAGCTGCACCTTTCCTGGGGAAGGAGAGCCAACCGAAATGAGGGATGGATTAAAGCAAAGCTTGCTACTGCAAATTCTGCAGATGACTTAATTAAAATATTACCAACTAACTTCCAGAATTTGTACCCCCCAACCAAGAAATGCAAAAGCAAGTTGCAGAGGAAATCAAAAAACATCAGCATGACCAGTCATGCCAGTGGCAAAAGAAAAGCAGCGCCAGTATGAGATGGGAGATGCTGGCCCTTCATCCAAAACACATGTATAACAGATGGGAAAGCTGAACCTTAGATGCAGAGGTCAGTATCATAGGATCATAGATTAGTATTAGGCTAACTGCCCTTGTGGGTCATTTTAAGCCTAGCCAATTACCCCATGTAAGAATCAAACCCTGCACATTATGTCTACAAGGTAAACACCTTACCATTAAACCAACCTCCCAACCCCCAGTATCAAATTATTTTACCAGTATAAGGGGAGAGTGACTTTAGTTTTATTCCAGCATTTGAAAAAGATGTGCAATCAACACCAAACTGTCCAAGGTCAATGGCTGAGGCCTTTACATCCTCCATGCAAGGGCATGGTAACTTTCACCATTTCCAAAATGTCATTGGAATGTTTGAATTATAATAAAGTTAAACATTATTTATTTGCATGCTTTAAACTGACTGTTGAAACACAGAGAAAAAATACAGAAACCACAGAAGAAAGGCAGATGACACTGCAAGTAATTATACTGAAAAAATAAGCTCTTACTTTCATGAGTAAGTACGTGGATGTCAAGTGACTACTTTTAAAATGCTAGTCAACCTCATGATAAAGGAGCAAGCACTAAGCAATTTGCCTGAGGGTATGAGAATCTGGTTTCACATTAGGACCACAACACTGCTGAGCTGCAAGGGGGCCGAATGGAGAGATTATAAACCAGCATGCAAAGGAGAGTAGTATTGCTGGAACTGAATTCATCCTCGTGTCCTGGTGAGTGCCTTCATGAGGTGGACCATGTTTTTCACAAAATCTCACCAAGACAACACTGATATACACACTGTATTTTATATAGCATATATCATGGACAGAAGTAGGTTAAAATAAAAAAAAGATAGCTGTGCACAACACCCAGAATAAAAATGTGCTCAATCCTGGTAGGTGCACTGGTGCCAGGACTGGAAAGAATGACAGTGTAGAATCCTCAAGACATGGAAACATTTTTACAATGGGGTTAGGCTAGGCCCAGGGGGAGGATGGCCCCCTTGTTGTAGAAGGAAGTAGTAATCCACAAAAATTATAAAAACTGATATGCCAAAAAAGAGCCATAATGACAATAGACTGGACTATTGAGGATAATAAATAAATTATGTATTGTTCCTATTATGCAAGAAGATTAGAATTTTCATACAGAAGCTATACAAACACATTAAGAGAGAAATCGGAGGAAAGAAAAATTCTTGTGCAATAAAAACTATCAGAAGCTTCAAATAAAAAATTGTGTTCATTAATATAACAGATTTATGAAAAACATTATATAGACCAAGGCCATTTGGAAAAATAAGCGACTGAGAAAGTACAAAAATATAAAGAACAAAATCTAGAGATTTTTGAAAGGTATAAAAAAGAGAACTATGGACATGGGAGAGAAAGCGAGATCTAATATGGCGCAATATTTCACAAAGGACAAAGCCAAATTAATCAATTAAAGAAAAAAAAAACCCTGATGATATTCGAAGAGAAGTACAGGCAAAGCCATCCAGCTGTGGAAATGTTCACAATACAAAAATAAGATCACAAAGAGGGAATGTAGAACAGAAGATTAGTAAAGCAGAAGTTAAAAATAGAAGTTATAGAATACCTGCAAAGTGAAGGATTTAGTGTAGAAAGTCTAACACAGGTTATATCACAGCATGATGGAGCAAGAAGTCCCCCAAGTAAGGGGAAACAGGAGACATGTGAAGAAGAAATATGGACATGGGAAAGAAAGAAGAAATTTAATATGTTGCAATATTTATGCAAAGGAGAAAACAAAACTAATCAATACAAAAAAAGCACCCCAAAGACATTTGAAGAGAAATACAAAACAGGCGCCTGGCTATGGAAAATTTTACAATACACAGAATAAGAAAACCAAGAGGAAAAGTAGAAAGGAGGATTAGTAATGAAGAAGTTAAAGAAACAGAAACTGAGTTTATGGTTTATCTGCGAAGTGTAGTATTTAGTGTAGAAAATCTAACTGATAGAAGTAAATAGGATATATTAGTGAGCAGCTAAATTAATAACAGATAATGTCTTAGCACAAAACACAGGGCAGTAAGGGAAAGGAAGGGGAGAAATCAGATGCCATCATGGAAGTATCGAACAGAGAAAAGTATAAGGCAATTAAGACAAGAAGTGTCAATGTTAGAAGAGTATAGAAGAGGGAGCAGATCAACAAGTATACTCAGGAAAGACAGACGTGATAAAAGCAATGTGCAGTATCAGAACAGGTCAGGATCTAGTGTGCACTAGTGCAAATAATACACTAAAATATCAGTACAGGCAGAAACACTTAGAAAATATGCTGATAAATATAAAAGAAAAGTACAAAATAAGCAATTTATTGATGGCCCAAAAAAGTTTTTTAGAGAATTGGGAAACAAGGCAAAAAGAATTGAAACTCCACCAAAAAGAAGAAATAGATACATTTTGGAGAAATATCTATGAAGATCCTGTGGAACATAACAAACATGCTGAATGGACAGAAGAAGTAAAAGAAAAGTTCAAATGTACAGGATATGAAATAGGATAAAGTAACAGCCAGAGGGATTGAAACAAAGTTAAGAAAAGCTCCTAATTGGAAACCCCCAGTCCCAGTTGCAGTACCTAACTTCTGGCTAAAAGCATTAATCTCTTTATATGAAGATTTAGCCATGAGTAAGAACTATTTATATGTGCACCCTGAATAGACATCAGCCTGGTTACCAACAGGAAAAGCAATACTCCTACTTAACAGTGATCCTGCAAGCTATTCTAAAAAGTACAGACTAATAAGTTGTCTTCCAACAACATATAAACTATTCACTGGAATTGATGCCGACAGAGTTTATAGGCATTTAGAGGAAAACTCAATCATGGCAGTAGAACAAAAGGATAACAAAAGAAAGTCAGATGGAATAAAGGATCATTTGCTGTTAAATAAAGTCATAATGGAGAAATGTAAAAATGGGAAGAATCTAAAGTATGGCATGGATAGACTACAAAAAAACATTTGACAGTATCCCACATTCATGGATAAAAGAATGCTTAAAAATTTACAAGATACACGCTACCCTGATTGATTACATTACAGTGACCATGAAACAATGGCAAACCACTTAAGCCATGATAAAGGACAAATTATTATTTCAGAGATAAAAAAAATCAAAGGGGGATATGACAGGGTGACTCTTTGTTACTCCTGTTCTTTTGTCTTGTCCTTAACCCATTAAGCTGTCTACTTTACGGATTCGGTCATGGCTACAATCTGGCTCCCCAGAAAACAACAAAGTGGAAATACTTCTGATCTTCTTTGTGTGGATAATTTAAAACTATATAGTTCATCAGAAGAGGAACTGAAGGCACAACTGCAAGTGGTCAAAGCTTTTTATGATGATCTAAGAATGTCATTTAGCCTTGATAAATGTGTAAAACCAACCTTTAAAGTAAGAAAGCTGCAGCACCAAAAAAAAAAAAAAATTAGCCTGGGCCAAGAATGTGATATAAAAGAATTTGAGCAAGAGGGAGTGTATGAATATTTGGGAATTGATGAATGATCAACAATAAAACATGAACAAATGTGAATAAAACTTAGTAAGAAATGTTTTAGAGGACTAAAATTAATACTGAAAACAGTGCTGGCATGTAGGAATAAAATCCATGCTACAAACCAATTTGATGTTTCTGTCCTAACTTACAGTTTTGGAGTGACTGACTGGACCCAAAAGGTGTTGGATTGGTTAGACAGGAAAACAAGAAGGATGCTTCATGCTCCTCTAATGATTTATAAAATAAGTGTATACCAAGACTATATATTCCCCATTCTGAAGGAGGTATGGGCTTCCTTGAAATTGATCACATGTATAGATCTGCAATCTTAGTACTGCATACATATCTGCTGCACAGGACCCAAACTTATTGAACATTTTAAAACATGAGGAGAAAAAGTTTAAAATGACTTCCCTGCTTAGTTTAGCAGAAGCATATTGGTGTCAAGCAGGAATGGAAATCAAACTAGAAGTAGATAAAACTCAGGCAGCAACTGAATGTGCCAAAAAAACAAAACAAAAGAAAGAATGTAAGGTGAAGGATCAGATGAGTAGGCAAAAAATGTGGAAAATACATAAATATAGTTGCAATTATACAAAACTCTTAGAACAACCGCATGTTGATCAGGATCAAACACAGGAATGGTTAAGAAGTGGTTAATGTAAACCAAAAAATGAAAGGCTAATATTGGCAGCCCAAGATAGTGGATTACATACACGTTGGTTTACAAAGTTCATTGAACATGTTGGAGAAACAGACAAATGTAGGCTTTGCAAAACAGAATTGGAAACAGTCACACATCTTGTTGCTGGTTGTGACATACTAATGGCAAAAAGACTGTACACTGAAAGGCATAATAACATTAATAGAACTTGTTGGCAGGATAGATTTGTGTCCCAAAGACTCCCCCATCTGTGGAATAGACTCCCTCTCTATGTTAAGCAGAGTACCTCTCTAGCCCTCTTTAAGAGGAACCTGGATGACTGGATGGGAAACAGAAAATATACCCCTGGGATCCCACCTGTGTCCCTGCTGGACAGGGCAAACATTTGCTGACTTTGAGGGAACATGGGTGAAATTCTTGGCTAGACTTTTAAGGGTGTCTGGGCCAATAGCCTAGTATCATCCTATGAACATATGAACCTATAATGTGGCAAGATTGTTGCACTGGGGACTGTGCAAAAATTATAATATTGAAGTAGCTGAGAAGCATTGGAAACATGAACCCCAAAACACTATAGAAAATTATAAAGTTTATATCATGTGGGATCACTCATTACTAACAGTTCAAAAAATAGATGCGAGAAAACCAGATATAGCAGTCGATGAAAAGACAAAAGTAGCATTGATCATTAACATTGATATACAGAGTGACTACAGTGCCACATGCAAAGTCATAAAATACCAGGATTTCCAGGCAGAAACGGGGCAATGCAAAAGAAGGATACCCAGACAGTTCCAATAATAGTAGTAGGAGCAATGGATCTTATAAGAAAGAATTTACAATCGTACTTAGATATGGTACCAATACATGTAACTCTATTTGAACTGCAGAAGAAGTCAATATGGTACCAATACATGTAACTCTATTTGAACTGCAGAAGAAGTCATTACTGGGAACATTGTGGATGCTGCAAAGAACACCTCTGGCTAACATCAAAGATTGAAACAATACTAATTTCATGAACTTTAATCACACTTTGACTTAGGAATGGGGTTCATTCCCTGCATGGTATTAGAAACCCAAAAGACATGGAGAAATTAAAAAAAAACTGAGCAAATTGTATAAACGCAGTCCTTTATCTAGTCAGTAGGTAAACATTGCATATGAGTGGCATCTCTCAAGGATATACAGGAACCTATGTAGGGCAGACTAAACCTTCACAACAGGGTATAGAGGTAAAAAGGAAAAAAAATTTTTCAAGTACACAACAAGGGCTTGGCATAAAATATTTCTATTGTAACCAAATGGGTTATGTAAAATCCAAATGTATGCATGGGCAAGTTGGGGACAAAAGCATGTGAGGAAGCCAATAAAAGTAGCAGCACAAAAATGCTAAGCTGCCTTGAAACTGCAGCTGCTCTAGATTATCTCAAAGGCCTGTACAATATTATGGTATAAATTAGAGAAACTGTTGTGAACAGGGATACTACATCAGATATAACTAGTGATAAGCCTACATTTGCTAGCATGAAACATTACCTGACCAGGTAGTTAAGGCCATTAGAGTGACAACGTTTCAGGTATCATTAGCCATAACTTATTTGGATTGGGTAGATGGGAAAGTAAACAAGCAAGTGGCAATGTTTGATGATATCCTAGTAGATGTCCTAACAGGTAATGACATTGATTACACAGTCCCTAGATATACTAACAGGTAATGACATTGATTACACCGTCCCTATGTACATGCAGTTTCATGCAGCCAAGCATGGAGGCAGTCATATGAGAAAGATAGCATGCACACTTCAGAAAAAAAAAGACATAGCTGGTAGTATAGTGCCTGAAACAAAGCCACACCTGTTAAAAGGCACTGGACTTCCTTTAGAAGGAGATTTTTAAGGGAAAAATGGTTGACAGCACACAGTTGTCAAAATGTATTTGACTCCCATTAGAAGAACAACTGATGGAGATCACAAAACGAGAATTAAGGCAGGTACAGTGCTTGGACTTCAGTCTGCAAAACTTGGGAGAGATAGCCAAGGGAGCACCTGATCCTCAAGGGCACAGGCATTCTATATTCTGGAAAAAGGAGTTGTATAAAAGTGGACTGCTAAAGAGGGGCAAGAGGAAGATATAATGAAGCAGTTGTTAGCCCCAGGGCTCCATAATCGGGCACTTTCCTACATAACCAATAATATTACTTTTTCATGGCATATCAGCATAAATAGCATCAAAAAGAGTTAGGCAAAATGTCTACTGTCCATGAGGTAAAAATGGTATAAAAAGGACCTGATAAGTGGTGTAAAATTATTATTAACATGGGACATAAAGCCAGGGTGTACCCAACTGATAGAGCACCATACAGACAGAATCCTGACAAAATGTTAAAATGGCAGGTTAACTATTAGGGCAAAGGCATGTCAAGTAAAAAATGGAAAAAAATATTCTACTCTGCCACCAAAAACCTAGTCTTTAAAACAAAAAGCTCTATGAGTTTCTTGATGGTTTCACAAGAAAACTTTCTTGAGTCTAGAAAAGAAGATGTGCAAAAAGAACTGAAATAATGTTGAAAATATTTCTATTCTTGCAAACAACAATGCATAAAAAAGTTGTAGTAATCCTGTACTAAATCAAGATAAAAATGAAAAAAGTTGCATTTTATTTGCTTTTTCAGTAAGGTGTAACTCATATAACAAATATATATACTGTTGTGTATGACTGTTCATTTGCTACTGTAGAAATGTATTATGTTAAAAAAACTGAATCTAACCTCTGCTTCTTGACTATACTAACATGTACATTGCTATAAAGTAAATGCTTTTTTGCAAAAACGAAGTCATTTGATGATTTCCATAGTTCGAATCTGGCTTGCTGAATCTACCCCTTCCCACTTGGACATGCAGTTGTGGATTCAAATAAAAAAAAATACAGGAAATCCTGTTTGGGGACATATAAATATAGGGACTGGTTGTTAATTTAAATGGTAACAGTTACAGAAGTATAAAATGTACAGGAATTATTGCTATTGGATACCCATGGATTCAAGTTATCAACTATAGGGCCTGTAAGTACTCTGCAAATTCCATTTTGAACTTAAATGCCAGAAACAGTGAGGCATAAACTAGCCACTGAGGCTGTTTTTCATGCTATGGCTAGTGCCAGCATAAAACCATAATGAGTGAATGGCCTTTGAATCACTCAGACTTACCACACTGTAAGCCTATCTGAATCCCAGGGAAACAATTTTATTGTTCAGCTTGAATGTTTTTGGCTGATGTTTTACTTGATAGTCTAAGGGTTTATGCATTTTATCCTTGTATGTAAAATGGTGTGTTCTCTGTCCTGGGAAGAGTGACTGCAGATAGCCTGTTGTTACAGTTTGAATTTTTATTTGTGGCTTATTTCAAGGGCAAAGAGTAAAGTGTGTTTTTGTTTTATTCATTCTAACTATTTGGTGGAAGCATACCTTAAAGTTTTTGTAACAAGAGTGGGTGCTGAACAGTTATTATTTACTCCCTTATAATGAAAAATATTATGTCAGGATGTGAGTACAATATAATTCCATGCATCTTTCAATTATTGTTGGGAAGGTGGCATTGAAAGTTACTGTGTCTTGGTCTGAGGTGGGTGTAATCCTGGGAAGCCAGTGATTAAAATTCTTATACGTAGTTGTGCAGTGCTGAGCTTATTTGATTTTGTCAATTATTCTTAATTAGCAAGTACAGCAGAGTATATTTACTGCATACCCTTAAGGCCAACTGGGTATCAGTGGTGAGAGTCAAAACCAACACTTCAATTTAAATGGTACATCAGATACTGATGGCAGTGGTTGGGAAATTAAAACTCACAGCCATTGTTCGTCACATATTAATGATTGACATGGGTCTGATTTAAATCAGTCATGAATTAAAGAGATGTGTTAACACATTGTGGAATCAATATATATTTAGGAGTGGTTAACATAGGAGAGGACAAGATCACCTCTATAAAGGCAGAGCTCACAATGAGAATGTCAAGAGGGGAATGAATTAAAATACCATGCAAATAATGAACCTTGGGGCACTCCCATGTTAATGTACCAATGGATATAGGAAGGGAGAAAGCATGCTCAGTATGGAGTCTCATGGTCTGATTTGCTAGGCAGTTTGAAACAAAGTTCATGGCAGAAGGAATAAGGCCAGTACAAGTGAATTCAGTATATATTAATGAATGGGACCCAGAATCATCTTTTTGGAAGTCAGCAACTGAAAGTGTATTAGATTACTAATGTCCATAGCCTTGAAGATGATGTTTATTTATGGACAGAAGAGCTGTCAATGTATTATGATGATCAACTTGAGTTCCATTAAGGCCACATGATAAACCACATGCAGGAAAAAAATTCCTTTGTTTGAATAGATACAATATCTTCAGTGAGTCCTGTGAACAATGAGATGAGACAAAATGTATCTACGGAATACTTATTACCACCATTAGAAACAGTAATAACTTTAAATTGTCTTTCAAAGCTGGAGTTCAAAACAATGTACACTTGGCAAAGCATGCTACCCCAAGAAATTACATTAAGCGCAATTTTACAAGAGGGGACCCAGGATTCATTAAGTCTTATAGGATAATGAGGAATCTTAAGAGCCTTCTAATTGATTCCAAAAAATGAATTGAGCTTGCAATGCTTTTGGATTTAGATTTAGACATTTTTCTTCGGCATTCAAAATCTACACTTGTGTTGATTGCCAGTGTAAAAATCTCTAAAAAAAACAGTATGGACCATTTAAGTAAATTGGTCTTTCTAGCATAGGTATGTGTGTGTTTGTGTGTTTGTTTTATAGATGGACTTTGAACTGTACTACTTTAACAATACTCCAAGCAAGCCCTCCCAGCTGTTTTGTACATGAGAATGCATACAGGACCGAATGCTGTCATACTTGTATTCCATATATTCCATGTATGTATCCCATATAAAAATGATGCTGTGTTACAGACCATGGACTGTCAGATCCATCTGTATGTCTACACCAAAGGATAAAAGGGTCACACAGACAAACTATTTAGTAAAAACTGAATGTCCATTTTTTTTTACTTTTTAAAATCTTAATATTACTTTCAGGCCAATAAAGCCAAACCCAGTAGCTATGGACATGCAGGTTTCAGCCATTATATTAACTTCATCAGTACAACACATATGAATATGAATAATTACACTAAAGTTCAGAAAAACTGTTTTTTTAAACCCAGCTAATACCCGTAAAGATTAAGGTGCCTGCAAAATATCTCAGCTAACATCCAAACCAAAGAGTAAAAAGGTCACACAGAGAAACCATTCAGTGAAAACTGCAAGAAAAGCCCAGTCAAGCTAGAGCTTTCACTGTGTGATACCTCAAACCTGGACGATGCAGTGGTGCAGTGGTAGTGTTGTTGCATCGCCTTACAACAAGAGGTTCTCCAGTTCGATTCTTGGCTGAGGTGCCTTCTGTGCAGAGTTTGCATGTCCTCCCTGCGTTCATGAGACTTTTCTTAGGGTACTCCGGTTTCCTCCCATGTTACAAAGACATGCATCTGGAGTGTTTCTCCCTGGGCCTTTGCTGAAAATTGGCTTCATTCCAAGTCAGACTTTCCTGGTAAAAAAATGTTAAATAAAATAAATAAAACCTCCTGTAATGTGGGCCCATGGAATATATGCAAAGGACCCCTTAAGGACATCAAGTGTTTCAGCTACATGGCTTCTGATTTACTTTTTAAGTCTTTATGGTTACATTCAGGCCAGTAAAGCCAAACTGCATTAGCTGTGTATATCCATGTTTTGGCCTTTTTATTGACCTCATCAGCACAACATAAGTGGATAGTGAAGCATATAGTGTACTGTCTTTTGTATATGTTTCCTGTCTTAGATGAGAAATCTTATTTATTTGTACAAGTAAATATGTGTTAAATAAGACAGCATATCACAATTTTTTTGTACTGTATGTCAAACTCCTAACTATTCCCAAATAGAATTCCAAATGTAACCCTTTCCATGTCTGTCCCCACAACACATATGGATATGAATAATTACACTAAAGTTCAGAAAAACTGTTTTTTTAAACCCAGCTAATACCCATAAAGATTAAGGTGCCTGCAAAATATCCCAGCTAACTTCCAAACCAAAGAGTAAAAAGGTCACACAGAGAAACCATTCAGTGAAAACTGCAAGAAAAGCCCAGTCAAGCTAGAGCTTTCACTGTGTGATACCTTAAACCTGGACAATGCAGTGGTGCAGTGGTAGTGTTGTTGCATCGCCTTACAACAAGAGATTCTCCAGTTCGATTCTTGGCTGGGGTGCCTTCTGTGCAGAGTTTGCATGTCCTCCCTGTGTTCATGTGGCTTTTCTTAGGGTAATCTGGTTTCCTCCCATGTTACAAAGACATGCATTTGGAGTGTTTCTCCCTGGGCCTTTGCTGAAAATTGGCTTCATTCCAAGTCGGACTTTCCTTGTAAATAATGTTAAATAAAATAAATAAAACCTCCTGTAATGTGGGCACATGGAATATATGCAAATGACCCCTTAAGGACATCAAGTGTTTCTGATTTACTTTTTAAGTCTTTATGGTTACATTCAGGCCAGTAAAGCCAAACTGCATTAGCTGTGGATATGCATGTTTGGCCTTTTTATTGACCTCATCAGCACAACATAAGTGGATAGTGAAGCATATAGTGCGCTGTCTTTTGTATATGTTTCCTGTCTTAGATGAGAAATCCTATTTATTTGTACAAGTAAATCTGTGTTAAATAAGACAGCATATCACAATTTTTGTACTGTATGCCAAACTCCTAACTATTCCCAAATAGAATTCCAAATGTAACCCTTTCCATGTCTGTCCCCACAGATGAACTCCTTTTTTTTCCCTATTGTATATTTTCCAGGTGTCTGCTACAACTATTTGTGTTCTAATAACTCACAACACACTTGCTTACTGCCACTTGCACTAAATGGCAAGTGCCCTAGCTCCCACTACCCTGATACTAGTTAATTACCTTGCCCTCTCACCATTTGACCAAAATGAAGTGCATAGCCCTACCAGAGCCAAATTCTGATGTTAGAATTTCCAACTGATCCCTAACCATAACATTCCCTTTCTGCTCTATATCTATTATATCCCTGATCATTGTCTAACCCTGAAACTTCACTCTTCCTCTGCCAAAACCTAAAGCCCCCAATCACTCCCTAACTCTAAAAGACTACTTACAACCCTAAATTCCCCTCCAACTCCAAAAAGTTAAAACTCCTTGCTCACTCCTTAAACCTAAAGTCCCTCCTTAAAACTCCCCTCCCACTCTTTAAACCCCAAATCTATGATTGGTCCCTTCCTGCTCCTTAACACTAAACCTACCCCCTTCTTAAACCTAAATCCCACTTCTGACTGCTGCCTGAAACCCTAATCTACACTCCCACTCTCTCTTATTCCCTCCTTGTGGCTTCCACACTACCTTACTTAAACTTGGCTACTGTGTTCAGGTGAGGTGGAGAATCTCCACTCCCTGTAAATTGCTGTTGCACCTTGCCCTAACATGCAGTTAAGCATGAATGTGCACAGCAGCCTGTGCAACTACAAGATGCCTATGTACCTGTTTGCAAAATATTGGTCTTTGAGTACCTAGAACTCAGACGATTGTAGTAGCCCCTTATTTCAGGTAATGCAGGAAACATTTTCTCACTTTACAGTATACAATATGAGTATTGTCTGTTTGTGTACGCTAAGAAATATACTATATGTCCATTAATTGTTTGCTTTATTTTGTTAACCGTCTAAATACAAATAAATAACAAATGTAGTAGCACTTTCTCTACTCTCATTGGTCTCTGTATGATTACATGAGTATAATAAAATCACATATTTATGGCAGAGCTCTCTGCTAATTCAGTAGCTTAAAACTGTAGCTGGTGGACCAGTAAATGGGAATCTCAGCTCAAGCCTTGGATGAATTACACTTCTTTAATGT